>NW_005187741.1:43461-44323 GCF_000239375.1 Pundamilia nyererei | reverse complement strand
TGCTGAAGTGCACATTTGAAACTGTCACTGACACTTAAAATGCCAAACTTTACCTCAGAGGAAGGATCAAAAAAGGATGTTGGTCTTACTTCCTCACCAACGCTGGAGGACTCGGACTGGTTTTTAGTACAATTACCCACACAGTGTACCGAATATGTTTGCAATAAAATCCTTTAAATAGCTCCAAAACCACAACGTGGTCGAGAAACCGAGTTCAGTGACAGATGAGTGAAAGTGAAGGCAGACAGCTAACTGCAGCTGCTAGCATCTGAGCCGCACCACTAACCCAGTGTAAGGCTCGGAACAATTTAAAGTTTCACCCTCACGCACAGTCTTTGCATTCAGAGAAGAGACCCAAACGTTTTTTATAGAAGGCTGTTAGCATATTTTTCTGTTGTAAAGCTGAGATTTAAACTCAGCAGTCTGCGGGACTGATCTCAGGTGGAGTAAAATACCTGAGCTTTATTCAGCTGTTACCTGGTTCTCATCTCTTTTTTGTTGGGTTTTGTCAAAATAGGATTATGTTAGGAACAAAAGAAAATATCCCGGACCTGCTGCACTTCTCACAGCTGTCAGTTTGAACAGTCTAGAGGAATGTGAGAGGAAAACTGATATTTTATGCTGCAGCTGAAGCTAATGATGACCTCTGAAGTTGCTCCTTTGTTCTCCTTCTGCTTCACTGACCGTCTACTCATCCTTGACGTGTCTCCTCCATTATCCCACCGCACCCTGCAGCCCCTGGACAAGCCCTGGAAACCTTTGTGGGGGAGGATGTGAACACCATGCTGATCGTTAACCTGCTGAGCGGTACCGAGTACAGCATCAAGGTCATCGCCTCCTACTCGACCGGATCCAGCGAAGC
>NW_005187741.1:40500-41653 GCF_000239375.1 Pundamilia nyererei | reverse complement strand
CAGGTTGTAAATCGTGTTTTTAAAAAGTAACTAAGTAACTAAGTAATTAATTACTTTTGAAAATAAGTCATCAGTAAAGTAACGGGATTACTTTTTGGGGGAATTAATCAGTAATTAGTTACTGATTACTTTTTTCAAGTAACTTGACCAACACTGGTTGTAATGCACTGATTTCATCAGTCCTTTCAAAAACATGTTAACTGTTTGAATGTTATATCCTATATGCTTTAATGAGGAAGAGCACTGCATCTTCCTCTTACCTAATTCTGCTTTACCTTTATAAAGTGTGATATTCTCTGTGGAGCTGCAGAAGGAGGGATATTCATGTGCGACTTGCTTTATTATTATTATTTTATCTGCAATCTTCATTTTAAATGACTTGTGAATGTGCTGAGAAGTGCATGCACTGCAGCACGTGCATTTTGGCAGCTGGTAGTGTAATTGCAACCATAAAAGCCATGAACATTAACACGCCACTCAGCTGTTTGTTAATGCAAACGTCCACGCAGCCAATCACATTGATGGTGCAGTTAGGGATGACGTGATGGAGAGATGACCTGCTGTTCAAACTGAGCGTCAGAATGAGGAAGGAATGACATTTAAGTGACTCTGAATATTTCGTTCTAGTTGGTGCCTCATGAGTTGGTCTGAGTATTTCAGAGGCTGCTGATTGGCTGGGATTGTCCTTCCCGTAACCATCTCCGGGGTTTTCAGAGGTCAGAGGAGTGAGTGCTTGAGCTGAAATGAACTTAAACCAGTAACTTAAACCAGTGTTGCAACATATGCAGAAGAGCATCTCCAAATACACAACACATTGAACCTTGAAGCAGGTGGGCAGCAGCAAACAACACTGTGTGCCACACACACATTTCTATTGCAACATTCAAATAGTACAATCAGAATCTGACACAAACATGAAAGCATGGATCCGCCTGCCTTGTGTAGGTTGTTCCTCATGGTGGTCTAAGGGTGTGGGGAATTGTTTAAACACTACACCTCTATGACCACAGTCTACCATCTTCACTGCACTCAAATGGCCTCTACAGTCACCAGATTTCAATTCAACAGAGCACTTTTGGGATGTAGTGTAATGGAAGATTCTCATCATAGATGTGCAGCAACAATCCTATGATGTGTCTGTGAAGGTTCTCAG
>NW_005187741.1:10788-39537 GCF_000239375.1 Pundamilia nyererei | reverse complement strand
AAATAACAAACCACTTTCATATTACCTGTGGCACTTTTTGAAAAAAGTCATTTGAAAGTCCAAACGTTTGCTCAATTTTGTATATATATATATATTTTTTAAATTAAATATGAGGTCAAAATCTATTTAAGAAAATAAAGATAAAAGCAACTATAAACTACAAAGTATACCTTTCCTGCACCGTGATGATTTCCCATTAGACCAGTACATCTTTGCTCTGCTTGCTCTTAATTGTTCTGTTGGCATTTTCTACCCAGGATCATTTATACACCTTGTTATTGGTTTTCTCGGCCCATTCTACCTCTTTGAGTACAAGTGAATAAACAATATCATCTAATCTAATCAGCAGTCAGACTCCTGCAGGCTCAATATCTTGATATCCATCTGACACCTTCAATGGCGACTCCACCTAATTACATCCCAGTGCTGGAATGAACTGTATGGATTTAAGTTATCTCACTTGTGATGTGGACACTTCCTGGGGCTCTGTGAGTGTGTGGCCTGGTTCAATCAATCACTTGCTTCTCAAGTACAATCATTAGAGTAGGAGCCTGGATTTTCCTCTCCTGCATGATAATTAATCACTTCAGTGCAGACTGGCCTATCGGTGAAATAGCCCTTTTTGAAAGGTCTCTGGTTTGATCTCCATGACAGCCAAAGCATCCAGTGAAAACTATGTGTCCTTTTGAAGTGTCCTTGAGCAGGACTCCAAACCTCTCCCCTTTCATCCGCTCTCATTGCTCTCTGCGCGAGAGCTCTCGATACAAGTGTCAGCTAAATGCCCGAACACGCAGCTTTAAATGGAGCGTGTCACTTTGCATTGGAGCCACAGTTTCCGCTGCCTGCATGACAATTAAGCACTTCTTGGTTGACTTGAAGGACAAGTTTGGAAGGAAAACGAGGAAAGAAGAAGGGGATGAACTCTGACAAAGATGGAGAGATGGGTTGAGTCGAAAAGAGAGCAAGATGATGAGGCCAGTGGGATCCCAGGAGGTGAATGGAGCATCTGTCATATTGCTCACCAGCATGTTAATGAAGCCAATGGACCAGCAGAGCTTAGTGGGCTGATGTGTCAATGTCACGCAGAGGACGAGTATCATGGTCGTTGTGGCAAAAAGAAGAATGACACTCCAGGTTATCTGCTTACACTCATATACCTAAAGGTTTATGAAAGAAACACCCCAGGAAAAATGTTATATGTTTAATGCTTATTGCAAGGATACAGCAAAAGGTTACTTCTTGTGAAATACTCAAAATTTAAGTTTTAAGTTCAAGAATTTCAAAAGTAAAGCAGTGATTTAGAAGTAAAGCATGAAGCAATCAAAGCGTGTTGAAAGCCACAGAGACGCAGTGTTTAGAGAAAATGCATCTTAACTGTTGAGATACTCCGGACACATGAGGGATCACTGAGGTTGTCCTTCCCTCCTGGATCGGCTGGAGCTTTCTTTAGGTGCCTTCACAGGTTTGACAAATGTCCAGCTGGGATAACCACATTTACTCAGCAACGTCTTGCTCTCCTGCTTCCCTGGCCACTGTGTCTGTGGGGATGGTGTTTGATCTGTGTTGTAGCGTCCTGATGGCGCCCAGTTTGTGCTCCAGTGGATGTAGGTTTACGGTACGCATCAGCTTTTAAATGTCCCCCACTACTGATGGAAATCTCACAGTCTAAGAAGGCCAACCTGCCACTTTTCATATCCTCCCTGATGAATTTGATGTGTCGGTCCACTGAGTTCATGTGATCCCTGAATTTTGGTCGTCCTGAGATTTGATTTTCACCCACATACCTGAACCAATGACTCAGTGGGGTTCCACTGTTTCCATGTAGACGTTGGCCACAATGGGTGAAACTGGGGAACTCATGGCACATCCACCCCCCCATCCACCCACCCACCCGTCCACCATCTCATAGTTATTCTTGTCACACAAATTGTTTTTGTGCTCTAATCAGCTGTTCAAGCCTTTTCACAGTGAAATCGAATCTTACTTTAATGAATTTACATCAAATATCAATCTAATGATAACAATCTGAGCGACTCGATATTAAGGGAAGAACCAGAAACATTATGACCGAAGCTTCCTGCACATACAGATTGTGTGGCATTTAGAAAAGTGCAGCTGTTTGGAGACGGGCTCTCTCTGCGAAACAGAGCCTGAGAAACTGACATATTTTGCATCTTAAAAGATACTAATTAGTAAAATAAAGCTGATGACCTAATCGTTAATGTCTCCATGTCTCATGAATGTTGCGCATTAGATACTTTTTCCATTGCAGTGGGAGCGTGTTGGGCAGGCTAACGTAGCTCTTTATATCTAACTGTTTACAGGTGATCCTGCATCCTTTGTTAGGATATGTCTCCAGTGCTCGGTTTGCTTGAACATATCTGTGAGCAGCATGTATGTGCAGAATATAAGTTTCCTGAAGAGCCTCATTGTAGTTTTTACAAGACAAAGAAGCAGCTGCTTTACATCCATCTGAGCTCCTTTAACTCGCAGGGAGTGTGAGCGTCTCTGCCCAACGGGACAGTGTGACAGTCTGAGGTCACTCTGCTTGTAAACGGTGCATTGCTCTTTTGGGGGTGGGAGTGAGTAACTGCCCAAATGAATAAGCATCATGGGTTTTTGTTAACGAGCGTGGGCGAGATGGAGTCTGAATGTGCCGCATCAGCAGAAACAGAAACGCTGCGCTGGATTGTCGTGGTGAAGTGGGACCACTGAATCAAAGTTACTGCTGATGATTCTCAACATTTTCCTCTGTGTGAAATTTACCAGTAATTCCTGTCGAATATTGGCAGATTATCAGTAGTAGCAAATTCAAACAGCTGGAGTGTTTTGTCTCCCGCTGCCTTTACTGTGTCGACATATATGTAGAGATGCTGACTTAAGAATCCCTTTGCGTCTCCTCATTAAATCACTTGCTGAGAGGTTTGCAGGAATATTATGCAGGGATACATTATGCATTTGTATGAAGTTCACAATAATGCAGATTAGATATTTGGCTCAACTGGAAATGTTCTGTTTTGTCAGAGGGAATGATACTGAGCTGTACAGGCCATTACCAGCTCACAGAGACACGCATGCTAATGTTCTTCAGCTGGGAACAAGAGCTGCTTTCAAACGTCGCACCACAAAAGCGCATACATACCATTTGCATAAACAGAGTGTGTGTGGGTTTGTTTGTGCGTGTGTGCATAAGCCAGACTTGTGAAGCAAAGACAGTGCAGCTACATTTCTGTGTGTCTGTAAATAACTTCAAGAAAGTGCACTTTGGTGTCCTTGAAACCAACTGGCCAGAGACTTTTGCATCTGCCGTGTGGAAACAGGATGCCGTGTGGTTCCTCAGATGTGAGCTGAGTGCTGTTAAACATATATATAGCTTTGCTCTTATGGCAGTATAGAGAGGAATGCTTACAAGTTTATAATGCACATTTTTAGGCTTCCAGAAATTTTAGTTTTATGTCTCAATGCTGCTTTTGTTCGTGTCCAGACTCATGACATCAAAACTCGCAGCCTCCGCCACAGCTGACTGTAGGAGAATAGCAGGGACATCAAATTACATTAAAATGTCCAATAATACAGCTGTCACTGACCCACATCACATCTGTTCTAAGACTAAGAGATCTGAGACAGATTTTAGCTTTAGTTTTTGGAAAGATCTTATCATGTTCGGTTCAATTTAAATCTAAATAACTTTCTAAATAATTAAGTTTCTAAATAACGAGAGCAAATGTTAGATATGTACTGAAACCTCCACAGCCAGTCGTGGGCTCCTGGTGTGAGGAGGCTGCTGCTTGTCTGATTGGTGAAATGTTCTTGGTGCATGCCATGAAGAGGCTCACGGTGCTGTGATGTCATTGTTCCAGTATTAATAAGAGATGTTTAAAGTTGGTAGAGAAATATGTTTACTGCAGAAGCCCCACATTCCTGAGCTGCAGCTCTTCATTCACTGAACCAAAGCAGTCGTTGAGCATTTAGTTCTTTTTGACAGATTCAAGAATGGAATTTGGAAATAATGTCTGGGCTCGTAAATATCTGCTCTGCAAGTAAAAACACCTTTTCTGTTTCCCTGCAGTGTACCTGGGCGTGACTAACCTGAGTACCTATCAGGTGAGGATGAACGGGCTGTGTGCCCAGTGGCAGCCTCACCGACATGCCAGCGCCTACAGAGTGGCCCTGGAGTCGGCGGTTGGTGAGTGCAGTGATGGCAGCGTGATTTTAAAGGTGGTCTTATTCCTTCTGTGTGATGTTTTGCTCGTACTGTGTATGTAAGCAAATGAAGGTCAGCCTGAGGCGTTTGTTGCATCATGTGAGTAAATATTTCTCAGTATTAACATTTTAAACTTATGAACCTGTTCTCATCATGAAGGTTTGTAGTTATTATATTTGCAAGTGGAATTCCTTTCATCCCAGTATCTCTGCTTGACTACGTGCACAATCTCAGGCTGCTAAAAAAAGACTCGTTTGTAGGTGGTGGAAGATCTGTCAGCACGTTGGACGGTTCCAGTGTTTGTGCCAAGCTTCGTAGGCACACCAAGGAAACACATTTCTGATCTCTCGTTCTGAATTAGGGAAAGACATTGTGCATGTATTTTATTAATGTTTTAAGGTTAGATTATTGAGAAGTACTTACAGCTTTGTTTGCAGCTGTGTGAACATGTGAACCCCAAACATCCAGGTCACACGTATGGATACAACACAGAGCAGTTTGGATTTCCTTGTCTTTAATAAGCACACAGTCTCACGGCGCACACCTGGAAGAAGAAAAAACGAACTCTGCGCTCTGTTGGAGGAAGAAGGCCTGCTCTTTGAAACTGTGAAGCACCGTGGAGGGAGCGTCCCGAATCGGGGCTCATTTGGCACCTTGGGGCACGGATGCCTTCCAATAACTTGGAGAGCAATAAATTTCAAAAATGTGTCAAGAAATTTCAGAGGAGAATGTCAGGGAATCAGCCCGTGACCTGAAACAAATAAATCGAAACCATAATGATTGAAAAAGAATACAAAAGGTCCCAACATTAACCCAGCTGAGACGATGCAGCAGACCTCGAGTGTGCTTTTTCAATCAAACCGTCCCACAAGTGCCGATGACCCGGAACCCTTATATAGGAGTTCTCCTCATTGTTGTGCGAGCTTTATGAGCCATGAGAAGAAATGGTTGCTGCTGTTGGAGCTAAATTCAAAGGTTCGCTACCTTCTCCCACCCTGCACGTGATTCCTCAGTCTGTCCCGTTTAGACATGAAAATGACTCAGATGAAGATCTCACCGTTCTCCTCCATATTTATATAAAGCTCCTATAAACACTGTTAAAACAAAACAGTAATCTTGCCAATAAGCTTGTGTACCAGATCAATATTCGATTATCTTTGTGTGCCTGCAAAGCTTGGCACAAACACAAACGCTTGGCTTTACAGTGGGAGTCACTGAATCAAGAAAAACCTGCTTGCACATATTTTAAATACACAATACGCTAAATTTTCAGTGTGAATTCTCAAACATTTTGCTGCTATATGTTTGGAGATGTTTGCAAATGTGCGAATCTGAACTCTTCTCCCATCATGCTGCTGGCTTTGGATTAAGGCGAGGAGTTAAACGTGACAGTGCATCGCTTTAGCATTTACAAAATACTGCATGCGTAACTGTAATTCTTCCCATCAAACTCCTACGCTGCATATCCAGTGCAGTAGGAGAGCAGCCTCATTCATACCCGCATGCTTTCATCAGTAGGAGTTTCAGTATGTAGCTGAAGCAGAGGGTCCAATTTTCTGAATCCCTAAGCAGCCGGAGATGACAAAGATATTGTTGTATCCCATCTGAGACGTGCTGACACTTTAAAGGTTTAGCTGTACAATCAGACACTGTGCCGCTCTGTAGAAAAGGAAGGCTTACGGATCACAGCACGGGTGACATTTACATTTGCTGCACGAGGTAAAATAAAGCGAACAAAAAAGACAAAAGGTCGCGATTACGGCTGCCGAGCGAGGAGATGTGCTTGTTACAGCAGTGACAGTAATTATGCCCTGTTGTGTCTATTCTCAGAGGTAAACTTTAAGGAGGGGGAAGGAAAAAGTACAGTTATTTTCTTCTTATGAAGTTTTCTGTTGAAGTTTTGGTTGCACCTGCAACTTCTTTCCTCTGATTGTGACAATATATTTTTTTAAAACAATAAAAACTGAACTGCTTCTATTTAGAGTTCATTATGTGTGGGAGTGTGAAGAAGAAGGGAAGTGAAGCCTGCCGTCTGCATGAGTCAGTGCGCGCGTAAACGGCAATCAAGCCGTGCATCCCAGCGTTAGCTCGAAGTGTGCCGAGACTCTGGCAAATTCAACAGATACGTTCTGCTTGCAGAAACGTGTTTTTGTTTATAGCCCACCGCTGACGTTCTTTTACTAGACTGTCAGCTAATTAACTTTAGTGTCATGCTAAATTATGCCTGCATCGTTAAACATAATAATATAAGCTAGGTGGCTGTAGTGGCTCAGTAGTACTTGGTTTATGTATGTATAGCAAGCAAAAGCCCCCGGGTTTGATCCCAGGAGGAGACGCAAACCCCTCGGCGGGGGGGGGGGTCTCGAAAGGGAACCCAGAGTATAAATCTGCCAAACATCAAACATGCGACAGTACCTGCTGTGGCGAGGCCTTGTGAAGAAGGAAGCAGTTAAAGTACAAAGGTGTCTGCACGTGTGAGTAATAATAATAAATGTTTTTACGGTGAGATTATACTTTTAGACGCGCAACAGAAGGAGAAGCACCTTTAATAAGTTTTTTATGTTATTTGCTCTACAAAGTTTGATTCAGGATAGGCCGACATGTCCACACATCCTGCTTCTGCCAAAGGTTTCTTCCAAGTGCTTGCTTATAGGGTCCATTTGACTGTTGGGGTTGTCTCTGTGTTACTGTAAGGTTTACATTACCAGGTTTTCTAATACATGGTTCACCTATGATCCTTTTCTAAATGGAACCAAGTAGATCGTGTCCTTATAATCAGATATAATATGTCCACTAAAATCCTGCGTTTGTCCCTTACATCCCTCACAAACATGTCTTTATTTAGAATTTAGCTCTGCACTTCCTCCACTACAGAACAAATTGGCTGCAAGGCTTTTTTACAGCATTTTGATTGGCCGCCAGTGATGGTCCCCAAACCAATATTAACTTGATGTTCTAGGAAGAAAAACAGCCACATGGCAACAGCAGATACACTTTCACATTACCTCCAGTGTCTGTTAAACTCTCCTGAAACTCTCTGCAATTTATTTATGAACTGATGAACTTGAATGTGTTTGTTCGTCAGCTGCCAAACAGGCCACTGCACCAAAGTCACCTCTGTGAAGCAGCCTTATGCTTATAAAAGTCATTTCCTCAGTTATGATTCTGTGCAGCCACCAACAAAAACAATAGTTCTTTGTCTGACACTGAGAACACGTCCAAATAGCATCAAACAACAGATGGTCTGGCCCTGAATCGATTTTAAACATCCACCACTCTGTCAGCACCTCAAAGCTAAGACTAACTTTTAATACAGCCGTCATCCACCAAATAGGAAAGTAATAGCTGTTATTCATCACCTTTAGGCGTCCAGCAATAACACTGGCGTCATTAACGTCACATAAAAGGCACAAATTCCCCCGTGTCTCCTCGGGGAGATCCAATGTGTTGCTTCTCTCAACACACAATGAAGCTAAATAATGACTTGTGTTAGAACAGCTGGTAAATAATTACACCTGCTGCTGAGAATGGGGGAAATGTGTGATTATCCTGTTTTATTATTGAACAGGCTGGAATTTAAAGGGAATGGAGGGAGGTAAATTTAGGGAATAGGGTATAGAAAGAAAGACGGAGTGTAAAGTGTGTTTTCATACATCCTCCTGCAGGACAGAAGGATTTACCATGTTCAGCTAGAATTTACAGAAACAACTCTTTGATCTTTTGCTGCACAGGATCAATTCTTCAGCCTTATTATGGTCTTATCCCAGTTTAGCTACACAGGAATGTTGTGGTGCATTTAGGCGTCTCATAGGTTCCTCTGCCTGATGACTCCCTCACAGCTCGAGCTTCCAGCCATCATCAATGTGATTAAATCATGTCACAGATTATATGCAGTATTACTCATAGCGGCACTTCTGGCATGGATTCTGAGGGATTGAACTCTGTTTGATGATGCCTGAGGAAAAAGGAGCATTTATGGGTTCAGTGACCTTCGGTGCAGAGGTGGCGAACTCCAGGCCTCGAGGGCCGGTGTCCTGCAGGTTTTAGATCTCACCCTGGGTCAACACACTCAATCAAATGATTGGTTCATTACCAGGCCTCTGGAGGACTACGAGACATGTTGAGGACTTAATTTAGCCAAATAAATCAGCTGCGTCCTGCTGCTGCTCACATTGGTTTGATTCACTTGACTTGACGTAAACTGAGATTTTTCCACCCATACACTCCCACCTGTGTAGTTTCGTGGTGAGCTTGACCTTCTCATTATCTTTGCACTCGATGCCTCTTTAAGTCATTAAAATGTTCCACCAGTTCCCTGTAATGAAGTGAATGCTTGGTGTTTCATGGATAACAGGTTTTTCTTGGAAAGCTGTTTGACATGTTACCAATGGACCCTGACTGTTAGGATGGAGTGAACAAGTACAACAGGAAGGTGTTTGATTGGTTCAATAATTGGATTTGATTCATCAATTATTAACAAACCGAGCGAACAGTAGCATCCTAATGACAACAAAGATAAATAAATGCTTTCATTTTCAATCTGTGACAACGTGCTGGGTTTACGATGTGTGCAGATTGTTCTACACACTTGCATGTGCATGCACTTGCTTTTATTTCTGCATGTGACAAATACAGAATCATTTTTGAGAAAGATAAAGATGTTCTTTGTACTTTTGTTGCAGGCAGTCAGAAGCAGGAGACGAGACTGAGCGGGGGAGCGAGCAGGCACTGTTTCAACAACCTGAAGCCCAACATGCAGTATAAGATCAGCATCTACGCTCAGCTGCAGGACGGGACCGAAGGGCCTGCAGTCACCACCGCTGAGAAGACACGTAAGGACCTGAGCTTTGAACACACGTGTCATTCACATGTTGCAGGTCGAGGTGCACTGCAGCTCCACGACTGGATTTCTCCTGCTGCTGCTATTTTAAGAGCACTGCACAGAAGCCTCGTTTACATTTACACTTGTGTGTCTCTGTGTGTGCTGGGTTGCTTCCACTCTTTCAAATTGGGCACACTTATATATTGCATGCCATTGCACAAGATCTTAATTTCTGACGCCAGTGGCCAACGTTTATCTGATGCCAACGTGTCCATTTATCCCCGGCTAAATATTCAACAACAGTGTAATGAGTGCAAATATTTCACAGTAAATGCATTTGTTGAGGGTTTCTCCACACCCCCAGAAACTCTTGAAATCAATGCCTCAAATAAGCTTAAAGATTTATTTTTAAATCTTAAAACGTTGATACTTTTCACCAGAATATAACGAATCGTGTTTTGTGATGCCAAAGTTTAAAATGTAAAACGTGGCCTCCAGGTTGCTGACAGCTGCTGCCGTGTGTATTTTGGGCAGAAGGTTTTTCCAACTTGGCTTTGTGGGACTCAAAGCAGTGATGGCCAACACAGGACTGAGTCAGGCAGCTCCAACAAGGCAGGCTGCAGCAGTCCCCTACATTTATTCAGCAGTTGCAGATACAGACAAAGAATAGTTTGCATTAATGTAAACACAGCAAACAGCTGGTGTAGAGAGAGCACGTGGGAATTCATGTAGTTTCATTGAGTTCTGATTGGTTATGTTGATCGTTCATCATGTCTCTGGAGAAACAAAAGAAATCCACTGACAACAGCTGTGCTGCAAATATTTATTGTAATCGTCAATATCAGCCTAAAATTTCACGGTCCCTACATGACCTTTGTGTGGAGACTGGCCACTTTTATTTCTGATAGGGATGCATGTGTGTAGTATTTCCCATTTAGTGTGAGACAAATGTTTCAGAGCAGGCGCTCTGTTCTTTTTCTTATTTGTGTGTTCTATGAGAGAACTAATGTGTACGACCGTAATGCCGTCGCTCAGTCATTCTCGGGCTCGTTTATTTCGACCACAAACAGAGGACTGAAAACTTTGGCTGCCTCTAAGGTTGTCAGATCTGCAGCCAATTTGAAGCTGAAAAACTGGGAAATCCTGTAAACTGCTTTTTGATGTGCAGCGTTTCGCACAAACCCACTCGTGCACTCACCGCCGACACATCCAGAAGTACTTTGCCTCCTCCATTCGATCTGCCAAACGCCCGTTTTAAAAGCGCCCTTACATGTGTCATAATAACAATATAGCAGAAGCACACGGCGGGAAACACACACAATTATACACAAACTGCTGTCAGCTGTCATCGGTTTAAGAAGAAGCCCGGTCCGGGCTGGGAGGACCATCACGTCATTTTCAACATAAAACATCTTTTATCCTCGCCGGAGCGCCGAGTGCTGAATCCTCTTCCTTTTCAGGATGAGCCTTTTGTTCTGCAGCAGCAGCCCCAAACACTAATCAAGACCCACTGTCTGGAGACGGGAGGGTGACGGGGTGGGTGGGCTGTTGTTTTATTTTCAATGAGGCCCGTGTGCAGTAAATTCACTACTCGCTTTAGTTACGTTCAGCTGTATTCAACACTTTAATCACCAGCTTCACTGCAGAGATGAAGAAGTTTTAATCAACTGCTTTGAGAGCGCACACGTCAGCGTGTCTCACGTGTCACTTTATAAGATCCACCGTGTGTTGAAGAAGCGCTCGAGATCACAGCCAAAGCTGCGCGACGGTGCAGCTTTAATAACGAGTCGACCAAATAACTGGATACAGGTTTGTTTTCAGTCAGCACAGCTGTGAGACTCACAGGGTTCCAGATGGATGCAGATATGTGCGTGCTGTTTTATCTGCTTTCCATTGTTATTGCAGCAATAGCAGTATTGATTTAGTAACGGCACTTGATTAGTACAATCAGCAGAGGGTGTAAAAAATACAATAAAATGGATAAAATAAAAGTTTTTGCAACTGCAGGCAAACTCAGTTTCTGATAAATAAAAATGGCGACGCCCTGCTGATGAGAAGTTATTTGGCTAACCTCCCATTCCTGGCTGTTTCCTCTGCACTGTGTTCAGCGCTGCTCTGAGTTGTACGGTGCAGGTGATGATCACTGGAGGTCCTGCTCTGCTCTCATCTATGTGCACATTTGCAGTTTTAGCTCAGACCCACAGACCAACTTTTACTTTGAGCACTTTTATTGTTCCTGAGGTCGCCGTGAGTAAACTCAGAGGTGAGCAGCCTGTTTCCTTTGCCAACTGTCTGCAGTGCACTGAAGTGAAGTGAGAATGACGAGCCGGGAGAAAAGCATAGTTCAGAGGCGGCACGGAGACGAGAACCTGCAGAATTGAAAACGAGACAAAGAAAATATCCAGAGATACAAGAAAGAATGTTCCCTCCTCGAAGCTAAGCAGACATTTGTTTGCTTGAAGCTGCTCCCCTCTGTACCGCAGCTCTGCAGTGAGCCTCCACAATGATTTATTGCTTTGTTTTGATGCAAATGAAAGCCAGAGCCTTTCCTCCAAATGACTATCCCCATCGCTGCAGGCAGCCACTACTGAATGCTCCCTACCTGCCATCACAAGTAATTCTCAGCCTCAGGTAGCTGATTTACTGCCTAAACAGCGCTGAGTGCATAAACGCACAAAGACGCTCAAAGACACACGTAGAATACAGGCAGGAAGGCAGAGACAGTGGGAGTGCGCGTTGGACCGCAGCTAACACTGTGATCAGTGCAGCAAATTATACATGAGCTGAATGTAGTTACTGTACACGTTTGGGCCATACGTGAGCGCTCTGTGCAGTTTCACCGCGTGTTTCACTCAGGGTCATGTGGCACACGAGGGTTGTTTTGTTATAGTTACAGGTTGTCACATCCTCATGTGTTTGTTTGTTCTGCAGTACCCGTCCCGACCCCGCCACCCACCAAGCCCCCGACCACCACGCCTCCACCCACAATCCCTGCTGCCAAGGAAGGTAGGAGAGCAGTTCTAATACTGTTATTGATCGTCTCACCTTTCGATCTCTTTATGTTGATGTATTGTTGTTGATGTGTTTTGGTGACATCAGGCTGCATCCAAACAGCTTCTTTTATTTATTTCTTTTGCTCAGTTTTCAATAAATATGTATAAATATTTGACTTGTTTGTTTTTATGAAACGTTTTGCACAACCAGCTTTGATATTCTGATTCGTAGCAGGAGACCTTTTATTGTTTTACAGGTGTGCAGTCAGATATGTCAGTGGCCCCCAGCCCCCGGTACCGGTCCGTGAGTCGTTCGGTACCACGCTGCGAGATTTCAGGCTCGGGTGTGAAATTTCTGGCTTTCAGAGTTTTTATCGTTAACTTGGTTTGCCTGGTTTTATTGTGTCTTATTTTGAAATAAATATTTACGCGTTACCATAGCGACCGGAGAGCATTAAGGGGCAGAGAGGAGGACGTTACTCTCAATGCTGTTGGTGCATTTCAGGAGGACGCTGCTAATAACGTTACACAATTACACAGTACGTCCACGTTTACTATTATATTTACAGAGACAGTTTTTGTCGTATTATTTTATTTTGTTGTATTTATCTGCGACACCTTAAAGGCCGTGAAGATAGTGTCTGACATGAAACCGGCCCGTGGCTGCTGTGATATGTGACACACTGTCTGAGATTGGCACGATGACGTTTTCTTTATTAACATGACTGAAGTCATGATAAGTGGAGGACAGTGGGTGGATAGACTGTACTGTAGTATTTTACGTGTGGACTGTGTACCACGATTGGACGAAGCCTGGATGAGTCTGGAAAGTGAAGCCAGAGGCTCGAACAGGCTTTTCGGGGACCTGGTGGTGTTTCAGCTGCGCCCCCACAGACAGCTGTTCACGAGCCTCTCAGTTCACAATAATTCAGCTGTTAGGTGCTGTGATTGTCAGCGTCACATCTCTCCACCCGTCAGATCCACAAAGTGCTGCACAAGCCAGTTACATTATCACACAGCAAAGACGATGGTTTTGTAACCTGGTAACAAGAGTTTGAGATAAGTTCACGAGCTCTTTCCTCATCTGGCAGCCATAGTTACCAGTTACCTTTATTTACTTCTTATATAATCTTACAATGTGGAGAATGGATCTTTGAAAGGCAGAATCTTCATTCGCTGCACTTATTATTTAAGTTAAATATAATCTCTCTGTACTTGACACGAGCTTTAAATAGACTGCCAGGCGAGCGTTAAATGATGCACTTAATCTTCAATTTAAGGCCAACTGTTGCCTTTTTCACTCGGTGCTTTGTTTGTTTCCTCGTGTGGACGACATTGAATACTTGTACACTCCACTGGAGCGCCGTCAGAATAATAGCATCGTGTGAATGTGAATGAATGTCAAAGATGTAATGAAGAATATTCTCAACGAGTCTAAATGATGACTGCAATTAACGCAGAACTGCAGCTTCCACACAGCCACGAGACACTAGAGCCATTACAGCTAAAGAATGATCAAGTACGACATAATCGGCCAGAGGAATTCAGTGTGCGGATAGCTCTGAACATTAGTGAGGGAAGCTTCATTTTACCATGGAAATGTCCTTATATCAGACAACACTGCAGATCGCCCTCATCCTCACGATGTGACAGTGTCTCAGGTCAGGTTTTATCCTCAGATCATCTTTGCTGGGACAGAAAACATGTATATCAATGACACTGTTACAGGAAATATAAACCCAATCTGCAGCTACAAGCTGAAACCGATAAAAACTAAATGCATAAATACTTCCGTTCATTTTTAAAGTAGAATTTTTGATAGACGTCCTGTGAAGTATTTTGGGGGCAGAGTTTGATCCATATGCCCACCGATCAAATGTCACTCGTTAAAGAAGCAAATCTGCAGCAAAGTCTGAAACTTGCTGTAATTTCTAATGAGATCAGCTTCAGAGACATATCAGGCTGAGAGTCTCAGTAGACTTTCTCTGGATGTCACAGACAGTCAAAATGCTACTATAGAAGGAAGTAGGTCTCCTATTGGCTGCTTTTTGGGGTTCATGTCACTAAAACCTTACCTTGTTACAAACTCATCCTCACACGGGCAGGAGAATGAGAGCTGAACAAAGAAGAGCAATGCTTCTCACACACAGTAACATGTGACACACAGTGTGTCTGACGTCAGTGTAATTATAAACCGAGCGAGTCTTGGATCTGTTACAGCGGTTTCATTCTTCTCCTGCCGTCACCACAGAATCACCAGCTTCACTTTCAAACTGCCACAAAAGGTTTCATCACCTCTGAGAGAAGAAAAAAAACACTATCAGGTGAAATGAATGAGTCTTATCTGTTATCAGTTATGTAGCACGTGCAGCAGGTTAGTGTGATTGAGGACAGACGTGGGAACAAGTGAAGAGTGTTGAGAAGATGTAAGGAGTACTTTGGGGAGCTGAAGAGCATCGAAAATGAGAGAGAGAGAGAGAAGAGGATGGATGGAGGACAGTAAATCAGAAACCAGTCGTGGACCTCTGCATCCACAAAAGATCCACGATGTCCTTTCATTCCTGAATAAACCAGATTAATCAGAGCTGACCTGAAGAATCAATCCAGAGAGACCCAAACACGAACATCGACAGCAGCATGAGCTCGCTGCTTTATCTTACCATTAACAAGCGCTCTCCGTGGGACAGAGCAGAAATGTAGTAGTAAGAATGCACCAGCATAGACTCACTCTGCTTTCACGACACATTTATTGAACAAAAACAGAGAAAGATGCTGTTTACGTGCTGTCGGCATCAGCGAGGAACAAATAAGGACACATTTACACACAAA
Source organism: Pundamilia nyererei (assembly GCF_000239375.1). Classification (NCBI taxonomy): domain Eukaryota; kingdom Metazoa; phylum Chordata; class Actinopteri; order Cichliformes; family Cichlidae; genus Pundamilia; species Pundamilia nyererei. Next base: position 24,689 of record NW_005187741.1, on the reverse strand, counting down.
TGAAGACCTGTGGTGATTTAGAGAGAAACGGAACGATCTGGACCGAGTCAGAAAGAATCCACTGACAACTAAACGAAATAAAAGCAATAAACCTTTCGGCTGCCCTGCACATAATGTGGAAATGTGCTTTCTGCATAAATCTTATTTGTGATGATCCAGAAAATTCAGAGGAATGATCACAGAGATCAACACATTCAAATCATTCTGGCTGACGAGGAGAACAGTGGGTGTTTCCTCCTCACGTGTTTGATTACAGCTTCCCCTACAGCCCCGGCAGGTACTTAGGAAACACTTCCACATGTCCCAAATATGGGATTCATAAAGTATTTCTTATCTCATCATCGTCTCATTTCAGTTTTTTCATCACTAGATGTGCACTAGCTTTATAAAGAGCATCATCATCTGGTCCCTGCTCAACCCTGAATAGGATAAAAGATGAAGAAGAGGAAAGGATGACTTCATCTTTTTACATCTTTCATCCAGTTTCTCCACATTTGATAAATTCTCTTTGAATTACTGCTAATATTTCAGTTGCATTTGATTTGAAATATGTTTAATTAGTTCAGCAACTCTCTAAAAAAACTCCACACATCTGTGGGTGGAGTCAAAATGCTGTAGTTCTGTACAGTCTTATGCCACAGGGGGGCGCTATACTGACAACAGAAAACAAAAAACAAAATCACTACTATCGCACTAAAGGTTAGAAACACAGTTCCACCTTGAAAGCTCAGGCTTGTTAGGATGACAGTAATGTGTAATACCAGCATAAAACTGTAAATCTCTCTCCTGCTTTCAGCTGCTCTGTCAATGTTCTGCAACCACCTGCAGTTTTGACAGCAGTGAACCAAAGTGTCCTTACCAAGAACGGGTGAATAATTCTAACAATCAACTTACAAAATATTATATTTGAGCAAAACAGCAATTTGAGTTTCACTCAATCTGTTTTCAGACTTCAGAACAAAGTCAGTTTGATTCCTCCTGAGATGTGTTTATGAAATGTTTGCAACAAACAAAGAGTCGAATGCCGGATTGAAGCCGTCTGCAGATCAATGTGGCGCCGGCTGACCCTTAAATAGGGTTTGATTAGAGGAGAGAAGGAAGTGATTGGAATGACTTTCGAAGAGCAGCAGAAGCAGCTCTGTGTTTTGCATTTAATGTGTTTCAATCGTTTACAAGTCGAAAGCTCTTTGAGTGCAATTAATCACAAGATTGCTTCACTCACAAGCTGCTTTTATTCATCGGTTTTCTAAATGAAGCCAGTTTGTTTATTTGCACGGCAATAAAGCGAACAAATGAAAGCAAGTAGATAAATATGTGTTTTTAATGATCAATTATCCTTCAAAGTAAAAGAAAGCCAATCAAATGTGATCACAATGAACGTTCCAACAAAACCCTTCAATCAGCTATTTTCAAGCTTCCATACAGCAGACTCACAACTTTTTACTTATTCCCATTTGAAGTGTTGCCTTTGTGAGTCAACCAGTTGCTGTTGTTATGTTTACTTCATGTTTCTCTGTCTCCTCGTTCAGTCTGTAAAGCTGCCAAAGCAGACTTGGTCTTCCTGGTTGACGGTTCCTGGAGTATCGGAGATGAAAACTTCCTGAAGATCATCCGTTTCCTGTATAGCACCAGTGGAGCTCTGGACCGGATCGGCCCGGAAGGCACACAGGTACCACCGAGGGCGGCGTGTTAGCCTTTAGCAAGCAGTTCTCTGAGAGCTTTGGCGTGTGTTGCTTCTGGTAGCTCTCAGCGCCGTGCTTTGACTGACAGGTTGTTGACAGACATGCCACAGAAATACCAGAAAAACAATGACTTGATGGGAAAATGTGCCTGAGGCACAGCAGGCTCCTCGTCCTCACTGTGGATGGTGGAGGTTTGCCGCGCGCTGCTTTGGCAGCACAATGAAAGAGATCATCAGTGGCGGTGTCAGCGCTGACTGTGGGTGGGGCCATCTACAGCCCACTGCACATACCACACCTGTTTTATCAATGTGTGATACAAATACAGTTTGCAGAAAGTGCTTTAGCAAAAATATAGATGTACTACAAAAACGTGTCTATTATTGGTATGAAGGTGTGTTATGAATATATATATATGCTATAAGTTTGTACAGGCTGTGAACAGGATATAAATATGAGAACTATACAGGAATATGAACTATACAAGTTCTATAATTATAACTATAATTATTATTGTACAGAGTGATTGTCTGTACAGCAGCTGCAGTGAGATATGTGGCTCCTACAGAGGTTCTATGAAGTGCTGGTGGGTCAGTCCCTGTTATTATTGTGTGTATGAGGGTCCAGTTGTTTGTTTTTGTCCAGTGTGTGTGTGTGTAGGTGGTTGTGGGTGTGTTTAGTCCATGAGTTTAACGCGGGTCAGCTGTCAGGAGGCCGAGGAGTCTGACAGCTGTAGGGAAGAATCATCTCAGCAGGCTTGAGGTCAGGTGACTGTTCGTACGTCAGAGAGCTTTTACGTAAACGTATCCAACAACTATCCAAGTAAGTTCACACAGTGTGGAGATAAACAGCAGTGACCCCAGCAAAGCTGCTTCCCTCTCCATCACTGCTCCTCCACCCTCCACACATGCAGGGACCGTCCTCTCATCTGTCTCACGAAGAAACCACAGCTGGATTCATCAGTGTCACATTGCAAATGTGACACTGATGAATCCATTGGTTTAATTCCCATCTTTATAGTCATGATTCTCAGCAGTTCTCTTATTATTATTCTTATTATTATTATTACTGCCGGCCTGTGTAAGTCGTGATTGTCTGTAGCTGTTAATGTGGAGACGTTTGTTCTAACGAAGACCATTTCACTCATGATGTAGCTGCATATTGAAAGCGGCCTGTTTATGTTTGCCAACACTATCATTGATGCATCACAGCTGATCATATGAAATCAAAATCATCTTTGTGGAAAGACTTTTCTTCTTACCAGATCACATTTGATTTATCTTGAGTCATATCTTCACTATTGTGGGACGTGGCAGGAATAAGACTACCACGTGCACAGAGCGGCCTCCTGGGTAATTCAATTGTAAAAAATCTTTAATCTTAAAGATTTGATTTCTCGTGGTTGTTTCTTTGGCCTCGCTCGGACCTCTTCATCTAAATGAGTTTCCCCGTCATCTGTAGGAGTGTCTGATGCACCGTAGATGCAAAGAAAAGGGAAACTTTCCAGGACAAACTAGAGAAAGAGAACCAACTGTTTACATACAGCAGTTTTCTCCCAGTTGAGCTAAACCTCTTTTTCACTCCTGTGTTCAGAGCCTCGGTGTAGCGAGTCAGCACCAGCGCCAAGTTTCCTGTAAGCTGCTCTCATTTAGATTTTTTGTTATTTACAAATAAAGAATGTTCCTGAGTGGTCTCCCAGGTGGCCACAGCCCACTTCACTCATGAAACAGCTCATCTGCACGCTCTGTGTTACAGCTGCTCACGTGTCTGTCAGTGCTCCTCTTTCCTCCCCGTTCAGCTCCGTTCAGTCACAGTGGCATCAAGTAGCGGCTCAGTTTGTCTGAGCTTTAGAGAACATTGTACATACTGTCTTTAAATGCTGTGATATACTGTAGAACAAGCGTGTATGTGACAAAGTAAACAAAGCAGAAGGTAAATATGAACGTCAGCATGATTTTATGAAGCAGTCTAGACTAAGAGCTGTGGCTCTTTCTGAACAACAACCTGGATGTCGATCAAAGTAACTGGAAAAATCAAATCTGCCCTAAAGAGGGTTAAACAGGCTCTCACTAGCAGCTCAAGCACACTGCCAGACTGATCCACTGGTGCTGGCCAAGAGCTCGCTGAGTGCTCCACCCAACTCACTGATTCCTGTACCTGAGGCAGCGAGCAGCAGCACACAGCCAGCCACAGCAGGTTCAAGCAGGAACAGATGGAGAAGGAATACAAACGTTTTGAGTTCAAACAAACAAAAAATAATTGCTTAAAAATATGTAGCGTGGGGTTAATGTACCTCACTGTTTTAAATTATTCCATCTTACACAGCCTGAGTCTTTGCCCGCTGCAGGCGTATCATCCGCCCGTATTATCTCATACTTTATTATTGAAAACAAAACTCTATCCTCCATTTTTCATAGTTTTTAAATGTAATAATTCTTAAAGACCTGTCCAGTAATAACCTGACTTGTTAGGAATGATTTTGACGGGAGAATCGAGGCTCTCGTTGCAACCCTCCTCCGTCTCCATCCTGGGCATCATTATCCTTCTCTGCTCTTTGTGGTCGTTGCAGTCGCTCTGTACCAGCCCGGGCTGTGATGCTGATCACGTGTAGTGATGCTGAATGTGGTTTCAAATAGAATCACGGTTGTATAAAAGTAATACAAACATGATGTTCACTTTCTAAAGGATGACCCCATTCGAGTCTAAAAGGAGGATTCATGGAGATCAGCTTTTCTGTATTCTGTGAGGGTGCTTCTTCTCATAGTCTCCTCCTAACCCTCGTCTCCTTCACCTAACAGTGGCCTACTTCCTCTTTTGGTTTATTAGCTACGTTCATGTGTTTTGTGACAGGTGGCTATTGCCCAGTTCAGCGACGATGCCCGGACAGAGTTTAAGCTGAACTCCTACAGTGACAAGGAGGGTCTGCTGGACGCCATCAACAAGATCTCCTACAAAGGAGGAAACACTAAGACAGGTGAGGACGCGCACAGCATGCAGGCTGCTGCTTTTCTGTGAAAGCACTGTGTATGAGTCACTGACGCTGGACGAGCGTGCTGCTGGAGTCTGCTAGAGTTTCAGGATGACAGATGTTGGCGTGCGCGCTTGACGCCGGTGCGATACAGTGTACGAATGTATACAAGCTGTGCGACTGTGACGGATCCAATCCGTCTTTACCGCGGCAGAAATAATCTCTAAATGTGAGAAAGACGCCTGGTCGAGACAAATCCACAGTGTAACGTGCACACGCTCAACACAACTCCCTCGTGACGTTATCAATGCTACTGAGCAGGAGGCGACCGCAAACAGAAAATTAAATCACTGTGGAAAAGTGTGTTGTCCTCTCGGCTCTGTGTCAACATGCGTGTGCAAGTCGAGCGTGTTCATGCATAGTCTTATTCATGGATGTGTGTGTGTGTGATGAGAGGAAGTCTGCAGGGAAGCAGTGAGAGTCATTAATCGCTGTTTACAAAGCAGCGCGGGCGGTTTCTCCTACAGGAATGAGACTGAGGAGAATAGATTTGTAACAGCGTCACCGGTGGGGAGGAATTCTCCCACTGCTGATGCGTTGCTGTAAAACACTAATCCTCCGTTTCTCACAGGAAGCAACAGTTTCTGGGATCGCCGCGTTGCAATTAGTGCTTTCTGTTGTTTCCAGAGGCCTAGAAAACGTCTGATCTCTGGATGTACTAACGGCCGTGCAGCAGCCTCACATCCAGGCAGGTGCTCATGGATTTGTTAATGACTCAGTCAAGCTGTGGTTTAAGGTGTGGGTCTGAGTAAATATACAGAAAAGAGACAAAAGAGGCTCAGTAGATGATCATTATTTGACTTTATGGGTTTTTTCCATTTATGCACTAAAGACATAAAGTGCACTAGTTCCAGAGTTTCCTGATTCTTAAGCAACATGAAGACGCGGCGCCGGGAAACGTCATGACCAAACACCAAAGAAGAAGACACAAGTCAAGAAACAGCTTATAATCACAATATATAACAAAAATAGACATAATAATACTACTAAAAATATAGTCATCTTCATCATTGCTCATTATGTTGGCCGTTGCTTTGTTAATTCTGCAAAATGAAATGAATATTAAAGCCTATGAAACAAATATGAAGCAGTGGAAAAACCACATGAGCCTGTATGAGCACATTTATAAGGCATGAAAACAGAAACATTCAAATAAACATCTAAATATTAATATGTGATGGTAACTGTTGGTAGTAATGTGTAAAATTTGATCATAGTTGAAGAGTGTGAGTCAGTCGGGGGTCCCGGGTGTCTGGTGGGTGTCTGAGCCTGCAGCACAGTGGCTCTGCAGAGTGGGGGGGGGCAGCCTTAGATGTTGAGCTGGTCCTCCAGCTGCTGCAGAAACATGAATTCTCTTCACACATTCAGTGAAACTTGTGATGTGATTTCCCTGGTGGGACGCTCTGATGCAACACTCTCTGATGTCCTGTACATCAGCAGGGCATGCATCAATAATCCTGTCCTTTCATCACGATTAATGCTACAGTTTGGAGTCAGATCTTCATCCTGCACTGATGAATAATTAGCATGAATTTTGAAATTAACTGATCATGTCAAGTTTATGTCGTACAAACCCTTGCGCTTCCTTTCTTTCATGTTTTTAATACTTAACTCTGTAAACGGGGATCCTCTGAAGCTGATGGTGCTGCAGGATTTTCTGACTTCCTCTCAGAATAATGTCTGCAGCTGAAAATTGATTAATTTTGATTTCCCATCACTGCCAAGTCCGCTGTGACAGACCTGCAGCTCCGCTAATGACTTTTTTAACCAGAACAGATGGTGTGAAGTCAAATCAGCATAATAAAAAAATCCTCTGGTAATAGACATGTTGTTTCAAATAACTCGTCTGCTGCTGTTTCTCAACTACTGAGAATACGAAGCTGAAAACTAAAAGTAGAATATTTGGAGTTATTGGAGATGGTTGTTCTGTCTGCTCACTCAGGTCGAGCCATCCAGCACGTGAAGAAAAACATCTTCACAGAGGAGGCGGGAGCGAGGAGAGGAATCCCCAAAGTCCTCGTGGTGCTCACTGACGGTCGATCTCAGGATGACGTCAACAAAGTCTCCAAAGAGATGCAGATGGAAGGTCAGTTGTTTCTGTGTGAAGCTCTGAAGAAGGCCTAGAGCTGCGGTCTGTGTTACTGGAAGGCCAAACTTCATCTGCTCCTCCAGTTTTCCTGCAGTTGGAGACATGGATCTTTCTCTCTCTGAATTCCCATCAAAGGTTACATCGTGTTTGCCATTGGTTTCGCTGATGCTGACTACGGGGAGCTGGTGAGCATCGCCAGTAAACCCAGTGACAGGCACGTCTTCTTTGTGGATGACCTGGACGCCTTCAAGAAGATTGAAGAGAAGCTGGTGACCTTTGTGTGCGAAGCTGCTACTGCCAGTGAGTCCCTGACCTGACGTTAGAGCTAAATGTAATCCTGAAGAGATCCCTGCACTGGACATTATAGAGTAAATTATACAACATGTGGTGCTTTTTCCGTACATTAATAGAAATGGTTGAATGTGGTGGTTTTTAAATATTTGTCATCAGACTCACTTTTTGCCTTTCCCAGCGTGTCCGGCTGTACCGATGAGTGGCAGCACGATGCCAGGTAAGAGCTGGAGCGCTACTGCAGCCAGCCTGCTGTGTCCATGTGTCCATGTGTCCACGTGTCCACGTGTCCACGTGTCTCAGTTATGAGTGCTTACAGAATAACTTCAAATAGGAAACAGAATATAAATCAAGTGTGAGCTGTGGCTTTAATGTGTTTGGATGAACACAATAATGTTAAAGCTCTAACCCTTCATTTCAAACAGTATGGAGAGCCAACACTGCCAACACATGTACAAACAAATAACTTAAACAACGGAGAATGTTGTTCATCAAAATGTCATTAATCATCAACATATCATTCTTTTTTATTATTATATTTAACTTTTCAGAATAAGCTGTTGCTCTGTTTTATTTCTTCTGTATTTTTTCTTTTCATTTTAATACATTTTAGTTATTTGTTTTATTTTATTAGCATAATTTACATATCCTCTTTTTGTGTGTTTTGAATAAATGCAAAATCAAATTAAATGGTATCTGTTTATCTGACATGAATAAATAGATTTCTATTGGTTTTTGCTGCATTTATGTTCATTAAAAATGCAGCAATACATTTGCTGAATATGAGTAAGGGCCAGTATTTAACAGATGGTGTTTACTGTTAGCAGAGACATCTGTGGTATCACATCAATATCTTGCTGGGCGAATTGAAGCTCTGAAAGACAGAACAGGGCAGATATGTTTTATAATGAAGAGCTCTGACAAACGGCAACAACAGCTGAATAAAAGATATTAAGCTATTTGTTATTCAAACATCATCATCAGCCCCAGATTTCACAGTTGGCACATGTTTGTATTATATTATATTATATTATATTATATTATTATATTATATTATTGAGTCACTTTGTTATTTCCTTGTAATTATTTTTATTTTTGGCAGTTTTGGCCCTCTATACTGGTGAAAACTGGTATGTTTAAAATGATTGGCTGAATTAAATATCTTGTATCCTGCTGTCATGTCTTGTATGTCTGGACTGCTTTTTCTGCAGCTCTATATTTCTTTACTTACAAATGTACAAATACTTCCTGAGCTTTTTTGCTGCTTTTCTGCTTGTTGTAACTTGTTGAGAACTCATTGAAATGGTTACAACAGGTGATAATTGCTGCTTGTGTCATCAGGCTTTCGCATGATGGAGCTGTTCGGGCTCGTGGAGAATCGGTACAGCAGCATGTCTGGCGTTTCCATGGTACCCGGCACCTTTAACACGTTCCCCTGTTTCCACCTGCACAGCGACGCGCTGCTGGCACAGCCAACCAGGTACACAGGACACAGTCTCCACACTCATAAAAATAGCACCTTATTTATTGGAAGTTTCACTGCTGCACCTTGATGGAAGAGACATCATAGCATGTTTTTCAAAGACAGATGAAAGTGCAGCAAATAGCTTCTGGAAGGAGAAGCAAGCTTTGATTTCACCAGCTGAGTATCAGCATCCAGAGCCCATAACCCTCACTGTTTGACCTAAAAGAGACATCACCAATGAGGACGTTTACCCGGCTCTGATGTTTTCACCCTGGCTCACAGGTACATCCATCCTGAGGGGCTGCCTTCTGACTACACCATCACCCTGCTGTTCAGGCTGCTGGCCGACACTCCCGAGGAGCCTTTTGCGCTCTGGGAGATCCTCAACAAGAACAACGAACCTCTAGTGGGCGTCATCCTGGACAGTGAGCTGAGACGTGTTTATTTGTTTCCACTTTATTTCTAGACTCAAACCTACCAAAATAAATCAGTGAACACAGCATATTTACCTGATGTTAATGAAAAGGAGAGTCGGGTACGGTGCAAGCTGCTGTTCTACTTCTGTTAAACTCGAGTTAAAATTCTGAACAAGATTGTTGCTTCTTATAAATGTTGTGTTTTATTTGTTGATTTATGTTTTTTTAATTCTCATGTTTCTTCCTGCAGATGGAGGAAAAACTCTGACGTTTTTTAACAATGACTTTAAAGGAGAGTTTCAGACGGTCACCTTCGAGGGGCCGGAAATAAAGAAGCTCTTCTTTGGAAACTTCCACAAGGTCAGAATCACACCTGACCTCCGCTGTCTGTTTGCCTGACACATGGATGATGATCGTCTGATTGGCTGACAGGCTAGAGAATAATTTGAACTTTAACCCTTAAGTATTTACCAAGATGATGTGTGACATAGTTGTTGTACAGTCAGCAGAAATCATACTAGCAAAATATTTTATAAGCAATATTAAAAACACAGTGAAGACCAGTGGAAGCTGGGACAATGTCTGTCTGTCCTGCACATTAACATACAGTCTGTGGCCTGATGGAAGCTCCTTTGATAGCTAAATACAGCTGCGTGCAGGTGTGGGAGGTCCTGCATGCTGCAATCACACGTTGAAGGTGCTTTTAGTTTTTAGGGTGGGGTAAACCGAACCCGCTGACAAAGGAACATGTAAAAACAAAGCAGATGCAAGAAATAGTTTGTGATGCGTCCAAGAGGGAAAACGTGTTGGTGGAAGTGTTTGAAGCAATACAGGTCCGGTAATATTTTACTGAGATTTTAAGTAAGTAAAGTTTATTTATTAAGCGCTTTTCATAGACAGGCAGTCACAGAGCTGAGCATGAAGGGTGAAATAAACAGGTTAAGTGATGAAATAGAAAATATAAGCAATAGAAAGGGTTAAATGTTTAAAAGCGTTGATCAACTGAAGGCTTGTTTGAACAGAAAAGGTTTTATCTGCTTTCTAAAGGATTCCACAGAGTCAACCAATCGCAGCTGTGGTGGTAAACTGGTCCACAGACTGAAAGGCTCCGCCCCCTTTGCTCCAACAAACTCTGAGCCTGTGAGCAGAGGCAACGAGTATTAATAATCTGGGGCCAGTGTACTTGCTAGAAGATGTTAGTAGCCTGGCTGCTGCGTCTTGTGTAGTTTGGAGGTGATGATTGTAGGTGGTCAAACATGCTGAGAAACTTTCCCTTCTTTAAGTCTTATTGGTGTTCTTATGCAGTGGATTGCTTAAAATTATATAGATGTTTTTCCTCTGGTTTGTTGACTGACAGCTTCACAGGTTTCTATTGACAAGCTCCGGTCCTTCCCTCCTTCCCTCCCTGCACTCGTTCCTCTGCCACGCGAGGCCCTGTCGAGCAGTGTGACAGTAGTGGAAGTCCTGACAGGCGTACTGTAGTCGAGTCATGCCCCGAGCCTGAACCTGCTTGCAGTCGTGTTGTGTTTTTGTCGGCGTGTCAGAGCCGAGGGACGCTGACTGATCTGCTGTCTGCGCGCTGTCAGCAGAGCTTATCCTCCTTACCTTTTCACCCTTTGTTCTGCTTGCTCTGCAAGTGTGTGCGCGTCTGCCTCTGCATACATTTTTAAATCCTAGACCAGCATCTGCAGCGCCTACCTGACAAGTCTGTGTGACATTTGTATAGGACTCTGTGATTATGGATCAGAGGACTCAAATGATTTGATAGTCAGCTCAGTTTGGCAATTATCCTGCTTTTAAGTACTTTGAAGATTAAAAAAGTCTCCTGTAAGTTCTCAAGTTCACTTTTTCTTAAACTTTTTCTCAGTTATTTGACAAACGCAGGATGTGATGTGTTGTAGTGGCTAAAAAACGGACATTTGGAAACATGACTGAACATCTACACTGCACACACTTACTGAGAGCACACATGTGGGCATCCACAGCTTTAAACCTGGTTTACATGTTCCAAAAAAAAGGTTTTAGGTTCTATCTCTTTAAGACCGCCCACTTAAAGATCCCTTTCTTCTGATTGGCTGCCCTCACTGGTTTCCTGTTCTTGAACATCTGGATGTTAGTGACATCATCATGCAGTATGAAGAAAGGTCTGCAGTTGCTCTTGTTTCATCATTATTATTATTAGGAAGTTGGGGATGTGTAGAAATTCTAGTCCCGTCCTTCCAAATATAAAACTCATGTTAGCTTCAGTGCAACACGTTCAGCTCTTCAGCTGCGGTGACTTCCTTCTCACTTTCTCGCTGTATTAACATTAAATTTAATGTTTAATTCCAAACGCAACACAACATTAACCAAAGTCGACATCAAACTGTCGAAGAACCGCAGATTGATTTCTGCAGTGGAAATGAATCTGACTTTTGCAGGCATTAGTAATCTGAATTATTATAATCATTTTTTCAACCCATAATTTTGCAGACTATAATTATCTGAGGATGCAAAGCAGCCAGAAAAGTATTTCATCCAACATTAAGATCCCACCTAAAAGTAAAAAAGTGTGTTTATCTCCTGTGATCCAGGTTATTACAGGAGCTTTGAAGGCTTCACAAACGTTCGTCTCCAGCTGTCGGAGAAAATAGAAACATTTCTTCATCCGTGCGTACGTGTCATAATTTGATGCAGGCATATAGAAACTCAAATTACAGAGCAGACTTTTTGGGTTTACAGCCTGTTGTCTTTATAGCAGCATGCGTATGTTTAGCATTTTGAGTGTTCGCTCTGCCAGGATAAACATAGACCCTTTTAACAGTTTAATTTGCACTTTTCAAAAGTAGCGAAACACGAACAAACAACTCGGATGGTCCAAAAACAGCTTCTCTGTAAACCGCATCACTTTCACCAACGCACAACAGTGCACTTACAGACGGAGGTCAGTGGGGTTTCAAGGTGTGTTAGTGTGTGTGCATTTGTGTGTACTGCTGCTGTGAAACCAGCAGAGTCGCTGACGGCAGCCTGGTGGTCTGCTGCGATATTGGGAGAGGAGGGGTAATGGTGTCGAGGAGCCACTCGGAGGAGACGGGCGGCGTTTTATCCGCCTCGCAGTTCAGCTCTCGACTGTCCGTGATGGTGACAGTAATACCTGTGTGTGTCTGTGTGTGTGTGTGATTATAAATAGTGATGTCACTCAGTGAGATAATCTTAGTCTCAGTCTACTCTGCTGGTTTGTGTCCCAGTTCCAGCTCAGGCTGTGCAGCTGCTGTAACACTGTCCTGTGGGAACAGTGCAATGTGCTCCCTGTGGGGTGTTTTTCCTTTAACATAAAATTAATTGGATGTGGCTCATTGCATTATTTTATTCCAGCCAAATATCCTTCAGTTCTCTTTTAACCTTATTAAAACAGTTTATTAGCTGCTGTGTGTTTTAATGCACATTTAAATGCAATTTAATAATAATAATAATTTAATTATATAAGTGCTGGAAACAGTTCAAATATAGTTGTACTCTGTGATATTCTGTTCCTGTTCTGTGGGGCTTTTTAGCCTCCCTGGGTGAAGGTGCAAAGGTCAAAAATCCCCTTTGACAGAAAGAGGACAGACCTGTGCCTGGACTGGTGACTGAGAGGAAGGAGAAAAGAAATAAGTTCACATGTGAAGTAAGAGAGAAGTCGTGCGAGGTCTCCCAGCAGTCTGAGCTGTAATGTTAAATCCTTTGAGCTGTTCTTGTGTGTTTAATGTTTGTGCACTGTTGGTGCTCGGTGTTATTCGACTGTTCCTGTGTCAGTGTGTGAGCACCGCACTGACAAACATGAAGAACAGCTCGGTCATGTTACGGCTTCACAGGAAGAGGGCGCTGTTCTCCTACTTTCTGCAGGCCGAGACGTCTGCAGGGCTTCTAAATGCTGCTGATGTTTGTGAGGAGTCATAATCATCACAGATATTAATAATAATTGCTTCTTTATTAACAGCATTTATCACTTGTTTTGCATTCATGTTTGGACCTCTAAAACTTTAAACGAGTGGCTGTATCTCTTCCTTCTCTGCAGCTTCACCTCGCCATCAGTAAGACGAGCGCCAAAGTGTTCGTTGACTGCAAGATGGTGTCTGAGAAGACCGTCAACGCAGCAGGAAACATCAGCACTGATGGGCTGGAGGTTCTCGGTAGGATGGTCCGCTCCCGAGGGAACAAGGACAACTCTGCACCGGTGAGAGCAGCACGCACACAAATACTGTGAACTGCAAAGGAAGCTGCTGGTTTGAGCCCCTGCTCCCTCTAGTCTGCATGTTGAAGTGTCCTCGGGCAAAATACCGAACCCCTGATGAGTCCATGAAATAGTGAGTGTTGGAAACACTTTGAGTGCTCAAATATAAGAACCAGTCCACACATCGTGGACGTTAGTCTGCTATAAAAATGAAATATCAAAATGTTTCTGCGTGTTTCGGCCTTTTATGTGAGCCCAGAATAAATGTCAGAGTAAATCTCATTCAGTTACATTTAAGGACCCTGCAGTAAGTCAGAGAAAACCCCAAACAATCAGATGACTCCCTGTGAGCAGCACTTGGTGACAGCTGGAAGGACGAACTCCCTTTAAACAGGAAGAAACCTCCAGCTGAGCCCGGCTCACAATGGGGCAGACCAAGATGCACTGTGGGAGCAAACCAGAGAATAAAATTCATTACTAATGGTTAAATGCATCTGAACTGTTGTGACAAAACAAGCTGCTGAAAAAGTAGCAAACGAAAACTGTTGTGAGCCAGCCTCATATCACCTTTGGGCTTTTGGAGCCTTGACCTGACTTTTAAAAAGTTCTTGGAAATAAAGCTCTATGCTGCTAAAAAATTACAAGAAAAATAGATATTTGCAAAATTCTGCCTAAATATGTATTTTACCTGGTTAATGTGTGGCGGGCAGGGCGTGGTCTGCAGCGCCGCTGCAGGGGAGG
>NW_005187741.1:0-10010 GCF_000239375.1 Pundamilia nyererei | reverse complement strand
AAAATGGCAGCGAGATAAGGCGCAGCTTTTCATTTTCACTCATGTAAAACTCCTTGTGCGTGCATTCAGACCCGCTATGATTCAGCAGCCAAACGCACAAAGAAGCCCTCGCACACACGACGCCAGGCGCTGCCACACACTCCCGCTCTCGCAGGCAGCTCTGCTCGCTCACCTCACTCTGACTTCTGGCAGTTTGGAGGGCGGAGCCCAACAACTTTGATTGACAGGTTCAGTTCTACACTCGTATTAAACTCAGCTTCATGGCATCGGCACAGCTGCTGTTTTGGATCGTACGTGTTTACAATGAAGTTTGCAGAATGAAGCATCGGCAGGTTTTTGCAGGTAGCAGCAAACAACCATCACAAGATTACTTCTGTTCTTAGAAGATTAGAAAAAAGGACACTTTCTGGCCTCAAAGTTCAAACAGTTTTATGGATTTTGGCCTCCACGAGCGTTTAAATGTGTTCGACTCTGGTTTTTTAACTATTTCCCACAATCCAAGACGAGATGCAGAGACTCCCGCTGTGCTTTAAAGCCCGTGAATCGTAGGGTGGCCCTGACCAATGCTCTCATTTTACACCTCCAAGTTCTCCACACTTAATTAGACAAGCAGAGAACAGGCATTTGAAAAGATTCAAAGGAAGGTGTAAAGCTGGGGTGATCTTCCCTTTCTTTATGTGTGTAATACAGGATTATGGTGAAAAGCCACACATGCTCAGCACCAAAATGAGTGATTTATTAGTGATTAGTTGCAGTGAGTCATCAGCAGCTTTTTATGTGCCAGGTAAAATAAAAATACCGCTGCCTGCTGAGTCCCATCAGCTGATCATAATTAGCTTTTATTGATCCTCACCCACGTCGTGATCCAGCCGTGCTTTGAACTACCTGCAGTTCTCAGTGCGTCTTTGTTCAGTCGTGTGTTTATCATTTGTGCCCCTGTGTGAGTTTGGCTGCTTGCAGACCCGTGTTAGCTGTTTGTGGTGCAGTGGTTACTGTCACTGTCGCCTCACATTGATAAGTCTGTGGGTTGGAATCAGCTTTATGTGGACCTGTGTGGGTTCTGTGGCAGGCCAGGGTCCTTCCACCCTATTAGTAGGTGTGTCTCTGTTTCTCTCTGTCATAGACACCTGGCAGCTGATTGGCTGTTGTTCATACCTGATGTGGATTTCATTCCTTTCTCTCCTTCTCTGCAGTTTCAGCTCCAGAACTTTGATATCGTCTGCAGCACCTCGTGGGCCAACAGAGACAAGTGCTGTGAACTTCCCAGTCTGGTGAGGTCAAAGTCTGAAGCAGTCTCGATGTTTGCTTGTTTAGAGCAGGAGGAGATGCCCTGGAAGCTCTTAAGTGCTCATTTACACACAGTTTATTAGCACTGCCTGCACCAAGGTGACAGTTTCAATGTATTTGAGGCTGAGAGAGAGATTTTTCCATTACAGTAATTTTCTTGATAGTATTCGGGGTTAGAATGAGCCATGTTTGCTTCCATTTTCACTGTAAAACCATTGAAAGCAGTCGTTTAGACTTAAACTGCCTCCCTGGTTTTATTTGGATCTTTTCATGACACCAAACCAACACCAGAGTGTGTCGGGAAGCAGCTGCTCTCAGGCGTCTGTGGCTAACGTGTTCTGCACAGTCGTGCAGGCTGAGGTCTTTACTGCTGGGGCCGAAGGTTTCCAAGCAGAACGTAGTGAAGTAGCAGCATGACTGAACCTGACAGTCACTGACTGCTGTGTGCCACAGTGACTGTAGTCTGAAAATATCTGAAATTCACATCTGAGATGGAGCGCTTTGTCATATTTCCACCTTGTTTGGTTTGTTTTTTTTAATCACGATTCATGCCATTACATTTTCTTTATTTTCTATTCTGTTATTATATTTATTTATTTGCTTTTGTTTTTTCTTTGTGTCATCCTCATCATGCTGTGGTCATCCAGAGGAAGGAGGTAGACTGCCCGGCCTTGCCTAAAGCCTGCACCTGCACCCAGGACAGCAAAGGCCCCCCAGGCCCTGCTGGACCACCAGTGAGACACACACACACACACACACACTTTGGTTACTGGGCAAGTCTCACCTCTGCTGCATTGCATTTCATCGTCTGCTTGCTTACTTGAATGAAACATGGACAAAGACCAAACGTGATCGCACATCTGCATCACAACAATGACACAAACATCATTTTTCCTGCACTTTGTCACCTCACTTTTTACTCACATTACATGTTTCTTTGATATGGTGAAGAACAATCACCAAACGAGTAACTTTTTGTACCACTGCCAAAAGCACCATGACTCTAATATACCACCTGGTATTTAAAGAGTATGCAATTTCATTTCTCACCAGCAGAGAGCGACAGTGAGACTTTTTTGCCGACCTGTCATTATCCATATACTAAACACACACAAAATATGGAGGGCCAGGACTGACAAAATGAATGCATTAAAAATGCCAATAAACAATGAAATATAAAAGTCAATAATTAAATAAAAATTTAAATAAATAAATAATGTATTACATGTTTTAAATTAAATGACTGGACATTTAATTAATTATTGAAATATTTATTTAATAAATGAATTCCAATTTTAATTATTTAATGAAACATTTAATTCATTCAGTTTGTCACTCCTGGCCCTCCATAAAAGCCAGTGCTGCACATTCATTCATGGAGTCACAAAAGTCTCGTCTGATCTGAGGTCATATTCAAATGGTCTTGCACCCCCTCCGCCTTGTGGAGGGTGGGGCAGAGCATTTGTGGCTCCTGGGAGAGGCTCACGTGCGCCGTGGTGTTTTTTTCCGCGGACGCGGCGAGTGGCGGCGAGCTCCGGAGAGGCCGGCAGCCCTCTCGACCCATGGCAACCCACCGAGTCACCCGTGGAGCGATCCTCGTCTGGTGAAATACCACTACTCTTATCGTTTTTTCACTTCCCCGGTGAGGCGGGGAGGCGAGCCCCGAGCGGGCTCTCGCTTCTGGTGTCAAGCGCCCAAAAGTCCAATAACAGGACAAAACACCAACATCCTGTTTTATGTTCCGTTTACATTTCTTTAGTGGAATTCCTTTTTTTTTACTTTCACTTCCTGGCAGATTAAACCTTTTTTCTTGCACCATGACTCATCTGTCAGCTTTGTGGGTTATAAAGTCATCTGTCCTCACCTTCAAACCTCAGCAGCAAACCTGGTAATCGTGTGTTTCTAAGCACCTCCTGCTGTTTGTGTATCTAACAGGGAGGCCCAGGAATCAGAGGAGCCAGAGGAGAACGTGGAGAGCCAGGCCCTGTGGTGAGTTGTTGGTTTAGCCTATCAGAAACCACGGCTGTGTCCGATGGGCCCGCCTTCAGCACGTTGCTGAATAATATCAACAGGTTATCAAGAAATCGCATTTGTTTTTATTCAGTTTCTCAGAGTAAACACATCCATCATGCTGGTGTTCATCCTCGTCTTAAAGAGACAGAGCCGATTTAACTCACCCACATCCCAACTATTCACACTCAGAAACACGCAGAATCATTTCTGATCAGTTTAATAACTTCAGCAATAGTTTATAGATTGGAAAGAATTAGGATGCAGAAAGCTGCATACATAAATTTACAAAAACACTTTTATAGATATTTTCTCAAAAGTTATTATTGTTATTATTAAATCCCTAATTTAAACAGAGTTCAATCAAATCATTTTTTCCAGAAAGAGCTGTCTGCAGAAACAATAAATAAATACAATAATAATATGAAACAAACGCACAGATAAATAAACATCAGGGAGGTCAATCAGTCGATTAAATTGGAAAATAAAAATAGCTTCTTCCCATATTTGCAGTAATTGTCGGGTTTACACACACACGAGTTCTTGATGTGACCGCTCTCATGAGCTCCTCCCGTCACGGCGGAGCAATCGCCAAGCCACACTGCAGGCCATCTTTAGGCGTTTCGCCCTCCAGTATTCTCTATGTGTAGAAAAATATGAAAGCTTCTAAGTGTCGACTCAGGTTTTATGCAGTTAAGACAACAAATGTATTAGTGAGTTAGTTTCAGAGCATAATTAATATATTCATGTAACTCCTCCCTCTGCGCTCCGCTGCACAGCCTACATGTTAAAGGTCATTTCCTGGTTGGGCTCTTGCTGTTTTGAGCCACGCTTGATGGCGTGCTCACTGTTGCTGTGCCTGATTGTGGTTTAGATACGACGATTCAGTTTCCTCGAACAGCCTCAGAGCTCCGGGCACGCCCACCTCTGCACAGTTAGTGTTTCATGCCTCGTGTTCCACTATCACAGCGCTGCTTTGTGACCTGCTCTGATGCTTTGTCAGATTCCTCTCTTGCAGTGACGTCTTGCAGACTTTTAGCTTTTCTTTCAAAAGCAAAGGTGTTCAGTTTTCTGTCATTACAAAGTCAGAGGCATCATCGTTCGTGTTTATAGACACCTACATATCTGAGTTTTCTTCCGTTGCTTAAGAACCAGCTGCTGCTTGTGCTAAGCTCACTTCCTTTCTGGCTCAACATGATTTTATCTGGGTGACTGCAGAGACGTCAGAGGACAGTTTTCTGCACTTTTTTTCATATTGCAGATTTAAACTTCTTGATTAGTTTTTATTAAAGTCACGCTGCTTCAGACAAACGCACTCACCTGTTTTTCGATGCTGTTCACAACGATCAGGTTTCCTCCCTTCTTCTCACAGTCCTCTTGGCTCTTCTGCAAAGCGGACACTATGATGTATTCATAATAACAGCTGCAGCCGACCTTCACCCATCCTGGAGGACAGCCGTTCCCTGAAAACATACCGACACCCTCTTACTCCAAACTCCTGTCACGTGTCTTTGCTCAGTTAAAATGGCTTTAAATGAACATTCTGAGTTCTGTGTGTTCCACATTTTAGGGAAAGTGTAAAACCTTTCTCAGTCGCGTTTGAGGTGTTGTTCACTTCAGTGATGTTTGTGAAAGAGCCTTAAAAAAGGAAATAAAATGTGAAACGCAGTAACTGCTTCAAACTGCAGATGAACACTGTTGTTTCAGTTACTGAGGGAAAAAAAGCTTTGTAACCTCTCTCAGTTGCGTTTCGCTCGGGTCGATCATCTGGAAATCCAAAATCAGGCCAACCATCAGTTATGTTTGGATTCTCGAAGTCTGGACACGGAGAACCAAAGAAAACTTGTTATGAAATAATTGTTCTTCAGCCTGTGAACTCTGCTGTCACTGGCTGTGAGTTTGATTTTCCTCTCTTACCTGAGCATTGGCTCTTCATCCTGGTCATTTCCTCATTTAGTTCATCCAATTTTATTTTGAGCTCGTCTCTCTGCAGGGTCACTGAGATATCTGCAGAGGAACGTGCTCATGTGAAACTTTAACAAACGTTTGTGTGTTTATTTTTTTAAATTAACAGTTTGAAATCATTAAAAAGTTCAGCACTTCTCTGGGAACGATGAGAGCATTGCTGTAATGTTCTCATCGTTCCCAGAACAGTTTGCTGGATGCTGAACACTGATCGTAAACGGCGCAGCACGTGTCGGCCCTCACAGCGGAGTCCTGTCGAAGTCAGCGTGAGCAGAAGAAACGTTCCCAGCACTGCAGCGATGACTCGAACGTCTCTTCTCTTCGCTGAATGTTTCTTTCGAGCACGTCGACCTGTAGAGATGAAAAGCGCAGTAACTATACTTCGTTCAGCACGCGGACTTTTAAATGAGCTGCTCTTCTCAGTACGAGGACAGATGTTTG
The DNA here is from genome assembly GCF_000239375.1 of Pundamilia nyererei. Lineage (NCBI taxonomy): Eukaryota > Metazoa > Chordata > Actinopteri > Cichliformes > Cichlidae > Pundamilia > Pundamilia nyererei. Next base: position 4,307 of record NW_005187741.1, on the reverse strand, counting down.
CTGTATGACACATTTATTTATTTCATGTTTAAAATAAGACATCATCCATGTTTTATTTGCGTTTACTGCCAGGCCATGAGTGTACTTATTCATGCTTACTGGTTTTCTGTGACCCAGTCCTGGTGGCGTGGGCTTCAAGCTCTCTGATCTCCGCTTTGTTTTTCTCTCCACCGTCCGCTCGGACTCCTCTGCTGTATCTCACATGTTGGTTTCCTGTGGACATCTTGGGCGAAGTAAAAGTCTCGTCCGACTGCTTCTGTCTTTGTCACGCAGCTGTTTTTAGAGACGAGCATGAAGGAAGTAACAGCTACCCACAAACACAACCGCACACACAAACACTCTAATAAATGCTGTTACAGCCACACTCTCTCTCTCTCTGTGAGTTAAAGTGTAGGATCTAAGAAATCATTGACGTATCACTTCCGATCCTCTGACCTCAGGCAGGTGTCCACTCGGACACTAATGACAGAGAGGTTGTGTTTGTCACAGAAACATGCAGCTGTGAGTCATGAAACTCTTTTTGACTTTGTTAAAATGGTTACTTTTGGTATTTTGGTGAATAAAAACGAGTGAAGGTCTGTTCACCAGAGTTCACCAGAGTCTCAAAGCACATCTGTGTTGAACGTCTATCAGATAAAGATCCAGATTTCCCCCGCTCACTGTGAAAACACGAGCACCACACCGCGCTTGCATTTCAGTCGTATGTAAAAATCTTTTGTTATGAAAATTCTGTGCGAGCAGCTTTTCAGTCATGCAAAGCATCTTTCAGGAGAGAGAAGTTATAAAATACTGTTTCATTTATGAAAAGTATTGTTTTTTCATAAATGAAACAATGTTTCAGAAATATTGAAACATTGTTTCTCTTAGCTCGCTCCTATCGTTACTCTTCCCTCCAGATACGAGAGAGCACTCTGTCTCTTTAATTATGTCAAATGTGGAAGTAGATTGATGTCATTTGGTGCACAAAGAGGTGTTTATGAGGGTTAAGGAGTTAGTTATTTGGTGGTTACATGTTTTGATATTTACATGTTTACATATCTGAATGTTTACACTTTTACATTCAGTTATAAGTATGTGCTGATTCCACCTGGTTGGTTTTCCTGCATTTATCCGAGTGCAAGATTTCCTGGCTTCTGAGTTGCCAGTGAAGTATCACGATGGCTGCACACAGGAAGTGCTCTTTTTTATGTTGAGCTGTGCAGCGAGTAAAGATGCTGCTAAGAAACTTATCAGTCTCCGTCTTGCTGTTTCTAATAGTTTAGAGAGATTCTGAACCACGTGGATAAAAGTAGTAGTTCCTGGTCTCGAGGCTTCCATGGAAACAGAAGAACTTAAGCAGAGACCTAAAGGCCAAGTATCAGAAACCCCCCCCACGGAGCAGGACACGTGCTCCTCCATCCTCTCCTTAAAAGGTCCGATCTGATTGTTTTCTCTCTGTCTTGAGTTTTTTAGTCTAACTTTTGTACTGTATGGAAATTGGTAGAGCGGGAGGTTTTGTGTTTGCTTTGTGTTGGTGTTAGTCTGTAATATAAGGCAGTAAACAGGAACAGGAGTCTGGGCTTCATTAAAGGAGCTGTAATTGCACAATGTAACTAAAGGTTCCAACACTAGGTGGCAGTGTTTTATCAGAAGATATCAGTGTCGTTGTGCCAGCAGTGAGAAACGGTCTGCCCTGTGAGTGTGGTGCTTAGTGCTGACGGATTTGTGTTCAGGCTTCCTGTCTGAGGCCTTTCTGTGTCGTTTGTCGTTCCACAGGCCAAACACACACTCGCTAAGCTGTGATCCTAGGTGAGCCTGCCTGTGTTGGTCCTGAGCCTGTGTGGGGGGGGGGGCACCCTGCCTCACCCCGTAACAGCTGTAGTCAGCAGATTACATCATCTGTTGATGTTTGTGGTCTGTCTTTCTAACCCACTGTAATCCACAGAGGTGGAAAGCAGCTCCCCACACCTCTCCACTGTGTTTATTCCACTCTCTGAAGTCATAGTGAGTGGACACTGCTTCACTGATCAAGTCTACATTATGTTGCCTGCTCAGCGGTCCCCAACCCCCGGGCCACAGACTGGTACCAGTCCGTGAGTCGTTTGGTACTGGGCTGCGCTGAGGCTTCGATGTGAAATTCATGGTTTTGGGGGTTATATCAATTTTTAGCTTTTTATTTTAAATCATTTTTATCATTAACTTGGTTTCCCCGGGTCTCTTCCTGTGTGTTATGATTAAATCTTATTGTTTTGGCGCCAGTACTGGTTTTATTTTGTTGCATTTATCCGTGACACCTTATAGTCCGCTCCGTGAAAATATTGTCAGACATAAACTGATCCGTGGTGCAAAAAAGGTTGGGGGCCGCTGACTTAGAAGACATGAACATGATTTATTGAGATACGATGGAGATTAGACTCCGATGACCTCATCATGGCAGGACAGCTTCTCAGCGGTGGGAGGATTTAGGAAAGGACCTCCCTGTGTGAGGTGGAGCTGGGAGGAGGCGGGGTGCATGAAAGAGAGTCCGAGAGGGAAATAATGGAGAGCACAGATTTACACCACGCGAAGCAGAGTTTGATCGGCTCCATGAAAGATGATTGGACTAGAGTAATGATGTCATTACTGAGGTTGACAGCGTGATGGGAAATCTAAAAACTATTTTAATTTACAGTTCGTGCCTTCAGAGGCCAACTATTAAGCCAGTGTAATGTGTATGTGCTAGCATGTAACCTGAACCACCACATGCCGCAGTGTGCACAGCATAAACTCATTTTCACTGCCAGTGACTAAAATACATAAAGCTCAGCACTGCAAAGTTATTGGACAGTGCAAAACACACTCAACAGTTAACATGTACAGTAATAGTAATGAACTAAAATGCAACAAAAAGACAGAACAATGCAAATCACAATAAAAGAATAGAAACTGACATAAACTGACAATGTTGACTGAAAACTGACCACCAGAGGAGACGCGTGTTTTTTCTGGTTGATTAGACTTTCACACATTGTTTTGTGTATTTCAATCCTTTTTAAGTAGAGAAGAAAAAAATGCCACTGCATCCAGATTCAGAGGAAATATGGAATGAGGACATTTCTAATATTGATCGATCCGAAGCTCAAGTTCTTATTTGAACAGTTACAGTGTCGGTCCTCTCGCCTCTGTATGACACCATCGCGTATTTTAAATCGAACAAATCAGGTGTGATTGAAGTTCAGACTTTCAGCTTTAATTCAAGGAGTTTAATAAATGTATGAAACAGTTTAGGACTCACTGACATTAAACATAATCCCTGATTATTAAAGTTCTGTGGTTTTCAGTCTGGGATTTCACAACAACAGACTTTTGTTGACTTTTCAGTAAAACATAAAGGTCAGAACACCATTATGTCAGTTTTACCTTCACACAGCTGTACTGAGACTTCAGTTTCTATTAAAATCCTTGGTAAGGTTTAGATCTGATACAGTGCAGTTACATGTTACACATGTCAGACTGAGAGGTGACCAGCAAACTCTCAGTAGATGTCCCTCTCACAGATCCAGTGTTTCGATCCAGTGTTGGTGTAGTTCCATGTTCCTTGTAGATCCATAAATACTTTGAAGTCATCCTCAGGATTTAATTTTGCACCTGTATTCCAGCCTCTGTTGAACAAGTGCAATGTTGTTACAGGTAAAACCCTGAAAACACCACAGAGTATTTTGCAGAGAGCTCTTAGCAGTGCTTAGAAGCCCACATCAACATATTCTCCTGCTGAACTATTTAACTTCCATTTGTCTTCCCAGTATTCCCATTATTACCAGTTATGCAGTTTTCACACATGAACTGCAGCTCTGAACATTTCTATGCAAAATGATGCAGGACGCATGAGAACCATATACTGTAAATAAAAGATGGACGTTGCCACTGTGACATCACCCGTTAGTTACAAAGCCGTGTTTTTAAAACCTCCTGAGGATCTGGCCTTTAAATCCAGGAACATCACATACTCATCAGTCACCTTGGTAACCACACAGTCCCCTCCCACTAAAGCGTACCTGCTTTATCACCTGCTTTGAACATTAACAGGAGAATAAATGATTAAATGAAGATCACTGTGTCCTGTAAATCTTAAACTGAGACCATGGACTCATAGAAAAGTGTTCATGAGGACTTGGATCACTGCAGCTGAAGGACATTTTCCCACAGACATCAACACAAGCTGACCTGTGTATGCAACCACACAATCTGATATCCTTGTGTTGGTGTTGTTCCCAGATCATCATACTAAATGTTGTTCCAGGATCAACATTGCAAGTGACCAATCAGAATGTTGTGACGTCATACTTTTG
>NW_005187740.1:504864-506229 GCF_000239375.1 Pundamilia nyererei | reverse complement strand
TGGAAACCATATTCTGAATAACTTCATTTCCCACAATGCCTCAGAGCCATTACTCGTCAAAAAAAGGCCATTTTCTGCGCGGTTACAGAGGTTGTGACTGACATGAAAGCGTACTAGATTACTGTCATTCTATTGGCTCAAATGATTAACAAAGGGGACCAATAGAAAGAGCCACAGCCACAGGAACTATGCAAGTGCATTACGTGTGTGTGTGTGTGTGTGTGTGGAGGGGGGGGGGATCTCCAACAAACAACAAATATTTTAGGCATTTAAATAAAGTTAAATCATTTCTTGTTCACAAATTAGAGCCAAAGAAGCTTTTCACAAATTATGAATACCCAGCTTTGTCTTAACTAAAACTGTTGTTTCACTGTGTTTCACTTCAGCAGCATCAATCTTTGCACAGATAATATTCATGTGATGATTCCTTATTTTCTGGAGTGTATTGCCAGCATATTTTCAAAGGACATTATATGCTAGAAAATATAAAAAATAAATGAATAAAAATTTGGTAAGAAAAAACATCTCATTGGTTCTATGAGTATGAGTTCAGTCTTCAGTTACTTTGACCAACTCTCTTTGCTGTAATATTTGCATTAATTCAATGACATCTTAGAACTGTTAGCTTTATTTTAAAACCAACATTGTATTTAATATCAGAAAAATACTTTTAGACAGGCTTGGGTTTTTTGACTTTTGTTTGACATCAGAAAGCAAAGAGACTGCACAAAATCTACAGGTGTTACCATATTATATGACCCTTGGTTGTAACAGAAATGTATTAACTTCTTAATATTTTTTGTGTTGCCTTTTTTTCAGAATGGCTTTGATGAAGCTTCTAAATACTCGCCCTGACACACCGTATTTCCGGCCACCCCCACTGCACTTCAAAGTGTTAAGATCATGCGACCAGCTGAGGGTCACTAGCTGGCACTTCCAAGATGGGACAGCTACACCCCTGATTACCAAAAAGAACACTGTGGCAGCCATCACAGATACCCAGACTGTGACCAAGGTCACAATATTTGAGGAATTCTCCTCTAAAATCCAGCAGGGTGGATGCTACATAATGAGGGGGTATGAACTCAGGGGCACGGCCCCACCATACAATATAAATATAACTGCACGAACCCAATTTTTTAAGGCTGCAAACCTAACTGTTAGTGAGGATCGTTTCACCGAAGCAGAGCATCTTCTACATCCTCCTGCTCCACTGACACCTCTGAAGATGGGCTCCACAAGTGGCGGGCTCATCACAGTCCAAGGGGAGGTGGTGGAAAGTAAGTACTTGTGGTTCCATCAGAATTTACATGGCTTTAGGTTTCCAAATAACCCATTATTGCGTGTATTTTTTTACAGTTAAAA
>NW_005187740.1:502542-503437 GCF_000239375.1 Pundamilia nyererei | reverse complement strand
AAAAAAAAGGGCTAAATATGTGCTTATGCTTTGTCAACAGACAAAAGTAGAGGACAGAGAGGAGGTCCTCATCGTTGGTGTGGCCATGAGTGACGAGCCGAACCAGCTTGAGGTTCTTCTGGATGATGGGCAGAGCCTCTTCATCAACAGTGAGCTCTGGACACCATTTGACAATGAACTTGAGGAGGCAGCGGTCAGGGTAAAAGTTCAAATTAAGGGGAAGCAAATTATGCAGATTAAAAAAACCCCACTGTGAATAATTTAAAAAATGTATTCATTTGTTCCTTTGTTTGTTACTTGTTTGTTTGTTCAAAAATATAAAATGTTATATTTTATAAATTAAAAACAATGAAGTTCATATGTTCTGTGTATTTATAATCTTTAATTAATCACACATTGTTAAATGTTTAAGTGACAGCAACATAAATGAAAAGTTTGCCAGTTTACAAATTCTAGTTGGTGTCCATTATGCCCAATTCAGGGTAATTTTGCCATTTTCCATTGTGTATGCTTTTATTTTTATTATAAAGTATATATTAAGATGAAGACCTTTGTGTAAATTTATATACACAGGTATATAAAATAATTATTCTGTTTGTTTTTTATTATAAAGTAGAGACTGTTCATTAGAATCTAGCCCTGTACCATAATTAACTGTTTTGAAAATCTAATAAATATTCATTCAAATATTCATTCCTGCTCTTTTAATTTTTTATTCAAATAATTGTGGAAGCGCAAAATGATGAACTTGAGATTTCTGGGTAGACATGATATCAATGAGAATAGAATAGAATATAATAATCTTTTAATTGTCCCACAAGGGGAAATTTGGTTGTATCAGCAGCACAAAAAAAGAAAACACACACACACACATATACAAACAGAACAGGACACA
>NW_005187740.1:465933-470060 GCF_000239375.1 Pundamilia nyererei | reverse complement strand
AGTTGCCTCCATTTTTATAGTTTTTTTAAATTAATATTTTGTAAACATTTAAGGATGCAGGGACTGACAGAGACAGGGAAGAAGTCTCATCGTGACGTGTAAAGTTTGCCTGGCTGGGCAGCTCTCTGGGTGCTCAGCACCCCCAAAGCTCTAATCCTAGAATCGCCCCTGCTGGTAACAAAACAAATTTAAGAGCAGTCCATTCAGTTAAATCGCGTTCAGGCATTTATTGGACAGATGGTAAGATAATGTGTTCTGGCTCTTAATTTTGTTTAATTTTTGCTGTGTGCAGAGAGAGGTGCACTCAGTGACATCTGTCTGTCAAATTTGCTTTGTTTTGTTTGTGTGCACAGTACTGAGAAAATAGTCACAGTACTGTGTTCCTGTAATTAACACAGATGAGTAAACCCCATCATGTGCCTGCAAAACTCTCTCCATCAGTTCAATTTATTAAAGAAGCCAAATGAGAGGCTAATGTGTACTTATTTTAAAAATGAGAGATCTTATTTATGTAATCACACACTGAAACATAAACCTACCTCACCACTGCTGCTTTCAATAGATCACATTCCTGAAGAAACAGGAATATTGGACAAATTAGCAGCTATCTTTAAAAAATAGATAGGACCCGTTTTAGTCAGTAACCAGGTTTCTGTAAGATAAAATGAAGTCATATCTTGGTCAGTTATTAAAGCATGTACTAAGAGGCTTTGAAGAGTGAAACGTAACTGTTGAAGAATCCACATTTAACTGTTTCTTTTGTCTTTGATTCAGTTGAGGATACTTCAATAAAAATTATTTCTTTGTAATTTTGTTTGCTGAAATTATTTTTTACTGACCTCTGATTGATGTAGACAGGTGTCATTACTGGTGAATTATTTTCTTTTACTAAATCTATGTTTATCTTTAGCCAGCAGTTTCAGTATTTATTTAATGTCAGCTGCTCTGGTCCCTGGAAGCCAATGGACAATAGCTGCTGTATTGTCTTGCTTTCCATTTTCTCAAAATCGAGTCGCCAATAACCAGAGTTTGTTTCTTCCTCGTAGATGTTTCACCAACTGGGGAAAAGCTCTTTGAAACGTGAACAGACTGGTAGTGTGCCAGCACAGAGGCTTCTATTTAGGGCTACACTGCACCCATATCCTCATCCTCATCCAGCCAGCCTGTGTTCCTGGATGCTCAGGACATTCTACTGGGGACTAATGTTAACTAAGGTACCTTTGCTTACAGAGACTAATGGATATTGACTACATACAGGACTTTCGAGGGTGGGGAACTAGGTCTCTAATTCACTTAGTCTTTCCTCCACAGCTACAAACAGCCCACATTTATTACAAGTATCTTAATTGTTAAAGGAGGCCTAAGTACACCCTCTGTTGTGTTAACAATTTGGTGTAAAATGCTTGTAAATTCAGTAGAAATCTAGTAATAGAAGTCATAAAGTCCATGCTTGTGGTAGTATTAATAGCAGTAGTAGCAGGATCGTGAGTAGTTCTAGGTAGTCCGAAGACATGCAATTAGTGGGGTTAGGTTAATTGGTGCCATAGGTGTGAATGTAAATCCAAACGACTGTCTGTCTCTCTGGCTACGTCCACACTAATGCATTTTTGTTTGAAAACGCATCGTTTTCTCCTTGGCTTCCCGTCCACACTGAGACGGCGTTTTCGCTCAAGGAAAATGCAGCGTTTTGAAAACGCTCTACAAAACGCAATGATTTGAAAACGGTGTTTTCGCGTCACAGTATGGACCGTGAAAACGAAGACTTTCTAAAACAATGACGCATGTTAGTTATATGATGCAGTCACGTGACCAATTAAACTAAGATAGCGGAGTGCATTATACAGCAGTTGTTTTGTTTGCTCTCAATTTTGACAGCCCTATTAAAGATTAATATCAGTCTGTACATGCTCCAGATAGCTTTTCTTCTATTTCTTTAACTCTCTCTCTCTTTCAACTCTGCGAAAACGACTGTAAACGCTAGTGTGGACGCGGAGCGTTTCAGACAAAAAACGACTACTCAGAAAGAGCTGTTTTTTTCATTATTTGTCATGATCAATATGGAGCAACTGTTGTTCTCAATAATTAGAATAGTAGAAGTCCCATTAATAGAACAAATAGAGGGGTAGACTAATTATAGATGTAGTAAACTTTCTAAAAGTGCTGATTCTTGTTTGTGTTTGTGGAAAGACTTTTACTTTCTTGCAAGAATAATTGTAAAAAATAACACAGTAAAAGGTCAGTAATTTGATGTGGTAATCGTACACAATGTTCCACACATACTCCAAATGATGTCACTAAAATTTTGTTGTCATCATTTCCTGATCAAAGTACCTGGATTTAACTTGTCTCCTCAGGTCCTCTTTTAAAGGCCAATTCATATATAAAATGATCCCTTCAAGGCCCATCACTCTGGATCTGCTGGTGTTTACAGTGCAGCTGAACACAAAGTCATTAATATTCCAGATACTGATGATCATTACACATGTGTACAAATAAGTCGATTATGTACTACAGAAGGGGCAACATGGTGGGTAGCACCGAGCGGTTAGGTCCTGGGTTTGAATCCACCATCTGGCCGTGGCCTTTCTGTGTGGAGTTTGCATGTCCTCTGCAGGTCCTCCGGCTTCCTCCCATAGTCAAAAGATGTGCTTTGTGTGGTTTGATTAATTGGTTATGAATTGAATGGTTGTCTACCTCTCTGTGTTAGCCTGCGACAGACTGGCGACCTTTCCAGGGTGTACCCTGACTAGCAGACCTAGAAGTACAAGATAGAGTTGGGTCTGTAGTGTCAGTACTACCAAATGGTGTAGTACGTGTTTTGGCAGTGTTATAGTACTAGAAAATGTGCCACCTCATTGAAGTTATTATCTACTTTGATTTGTTTTACTTAATATGTGTATGAATGTGTTTCTGCAGTAACAGCTTGGAGACAAGAGGTGAAGCCACTTGATCAGCTGGGACATGATGAGCTGACGATCAGTTTTGGCTCTCATGTTTTCGTTACTTATCAAATCATATGTACTACTAGTACTACTTTTTTAGCATTAGAGTCAGTATTAGAGACCATTTGTCCTCTTCTGAAAGTTATTTATGATGCTATCACAGCTTTTGATAGCTTTTGATGTACAACAATGTTGCTGTTGAAGTGTTGTTTTACTATTTTGGTACCATCATCAAAAATCAGTCAGTAAGAGCTGAAAATCTGTTGTATTAACTGAAACTGCAGATGTTAGGGCAGAGGCGTGAAAAGCTGGTATGGCTTTTTGTGCAACATTACAACAGCCAAACTGATTGTGTGAAACAGGAAGTGTAGAGCAATAATTTGTCAATCACATCAGAGCTGAGCTGCTTTAAGACGACTCCGTCTTGTTGTGGATGCTGAAGCTGATCATGGTTCTCCTGTGGATGATCCTGTTGGTGCTTCTGCTCTGTGCAGAGGCCAAGAACGTGATCTCATATAAGCACCCAGCTTCTTTTACAAAAAAAAAGAAAGCTTCTAAGTTGCAATGTGTAAAAATAAAGCAGCAAATAAAGTACTTTATTTTCAGGTGGTAACAATGATCAGTAGGACCTCACTTAAATAATTTTACTGAAGCTTAAATGATGACAGAGCTGTAGGAATGAACTCTAATCTATAAAAGCACCATTATGCACTAACACACATGTGGAAGAAGACGTTCTTATCAACTCAGAGCCTCCAAGTCCAGCAGCAAACATGCTGAGATTGAACTTTCTTTTCTTTCATTGTTTTAGTGTTTCAGTATGTTGGAGCTCCCTGCTGCAGGTCCACCTGAGTCAGAGTGTCATGGAGACATTCATGATCTGATCAGCCTATGAATGACTGGCTGTTTAAACCAATCAGGAGAGTGCTGCGTCTGAAGGCTGAGGCCTTAAAACAGTTAACTTTCTTGCATTTGTATTAAGCTGTGTGGGTGATAATTGATTTTTAAGCAAAAGAGTTAAGTCCCTATTTTAAAATATATTTCAATCAGTGCTCCCACTTAGCTGATGGTTTTCAGTTGGAAAACCATCATTGTTGGCTGCAGAAGATGCAGCAGCAGATCTCAGAGAATGACTCGGCCTCTGTGTGGAAAGGTTTTAGGAATATCACCAACTACAAGCCTAAA
>NW_005187740.1:456843-464155 GCF_000239375.1 Pundamilia nyererei | reverse complement strand
TATTTAAGTGCTATTTATGACACTATGTTTGCACTGAAGCACCGCAGCAATTTCCTAATGTTGTAAACCTGCTCAACATTTGGCAATAAACCCCTTTCTGATTCTGATTCTGATTCTGCAGCTGAGTGTGAGGTGACTGGCATGGTGATCGTGTCATGATTCTCAAGTGGAAATGTGCAGAGTACCCACTTCTAACTGGGTAAAAGATGTTGTTTCAAGTGAAGTTTTAGGGAAATCGGAGCAGAAACTTATCAGACAGACTGGTGCAGCATGTGAAGTGGGGGGAACTCCGCGCCACTCTGTGGTGCTGAAGAGAGAGCTGTGCTTACCATTGGAAAGAAAATGGGCCCTAGACCTGGAAGTTGCAGCTGGACTGGACATCTCTCTTAAGGGGAGCTAGCTTAACTACCACTCAGTAAATGTGTTGTTTCTCTCGTTTTGTGGTTGTGTCCTGTTGACAAATGCTGGGACAAAGCTGAGGAAGACAGCATTTTTTTATCATGTAGGATGAGTTTGTTATTGGTTTACGGCTGTAGGTTTACCTGCTCAGGTTCAGGTTGCGTGTGCGTGTCCATAGTTCAGCTGGCACAGTGTCCTTCACCCTGCCAGGCTAAGTAAACAGTCTTCCAGCCAACCCAGGTGGCCTTGCATGGAATGGGAAGGAACAGACTAAACACAGTCGTTATCAGGGTGTTTTGTTCAGCTCTGGCCTTGCAGTTGGCGCCAGAGGGGTATCCGCATAAGTGATGGTATTTTTTACTTTAGTGCGAACAGCTCATATGAATTTCGAAGCAGTTCTGCAGTCCAACACTGGTCTCTCAATCTCCCGTTGGAGAGCCGCGAGCTTGCGTTCTGTGATGTTGTCATTTCTTGTGCTCAAGCAGCCAATTTCTGAGAACTCACGGCAGTGTGCCTCCCCGAGATGTCATCCGATGAAGTATGAAGCTGTTAGAACCCACATTAACCCACATGCCACACTACTGCCTGGAAGTGGTAAAGTTTTAGTTCCTGTGCGACATTAAGGGGATTTGTTTTCGGTTTTGGTTTTGTTTGGTTTTTTCAGACGTCACACTGACTGAAGTCACCATGTAAAGTAGGAAGTGTAGAGCACTTCTGTGTCAGAGTCCATCAGAGCTGCTTTCAGACGACTCCGTCTTGTTGTGGATGCTGAAGCTGATCATGGTTCTCCTGTGGATGATCCTGTTGGTGCTTCTGCTCTGTGCAGAGGCCGAGAACGTGACCCAGGTCAGAGGAGAGCTGGGGACCAATGTCACTCTAACCTGCTCCAATCAGACATCAGACACATACTGGTACATGGAGATCCACAGTCAGTTCAGAGCATGTATCGGCCGCAGTTTTTCCTCAGCAGGCTCTACCTACTGCTCTCCTGGTTTTGAAACCAAGTTCTCAATCACAGGAAACAAACTGATAATTAAAAACTTGACAGCAGAGGACTGCAGGCTTTACTTCTGTGGCATCAAGAGAGATGGCAGCATTCAGTTTGTGGAATCTTTCCACCTCGTCTCAAGTAAGTAGCCAAGTTTTTTTTTTTTTGTTTGTTTTTGTTTTTTTGCTTATTGCTGTAAAACATATGAACATATGACTAACAAATGATTAGTTAGTTCTCAGGCTTTATGACGTATTTGCAGAAAAGCAGGTTTTGAGCAGGCTAACAGGATTTCTCTTTTCTGTTTTGCATGTTTTAACTTGTTATCTATGACCACGTTCTTTACTTTTTGCATTCACTTTGTTCTCATGTCTGACCTTCATAGTCATTAGTATTAGTGTGAGAATGAATGCAAACGGAATGAGATCATGTGTTATTTTTTTCACATCCAAACTTCCCACCATTTGTTTTGACTCAAACTCTCCTCTGTGAAGGTCCAGCGTGGTGGGTTTTAACATGTCCTGAGATACTGTAAAAGAAAACTTTGGCAGTTAGAACCTAACAAGTAATAACTCAACTTGTGAGCTTGATATATTTTTCTTTTTCCTTTTTTGGAACTTACACTGGGTACAAAAAAGTTCCTTGCAGCTTCAAGGTTGGATTTCACAAGGCAAACTGCTGCACCTATTCTGATTTCCTTGATTTCTTGAGTGAAAGCGATCCTTTCTTTGGATAAAAAGAATAAAAAGAAATTAATAATTAACACAAAAACCCCAGCAGAGCAATAAGATGGTGTATTGATACAGGTAACTAGATGGGTTTTTTGTTGTTGTTGTTTAAAGAAATAAGAGTTTTTTCTATCATGGCTGTATACTACCTTATATATCTGATATATGAAAAGTATGTTTTTCAATGAAAATTTATAGATGGTGGGCGTGTTTCAAGTTGCTGATTTGTAACTATATCATGTTCTCAGTTGATCTTTTTGCCTCTTTGTTTCCAGATGTCATTGTTCCTCCCAACGACCCACAGAACGACTGCTATAAGAGTCACCTCATCATCATCTGTGTCTCAGTGGCTGCCTTTGTCATTCTAATAATCAGTGAGTGTGTCACAGTAGATAAATTTAGCACATTTTCTAACTTCAGATCACAGTATCTAATGTTTGAATAGATGTTTCTGGCAGCACATATTAGAAGTGTTGGTCAAACTTCAGTCCGTATTTCTTTTAATCATTTTGCACTGTGACCAATCAAGTGAGGAAGCAGCTTTATACTGTCAGCGACTGCACAGAAATCTGTGTATTATAAGAATATATCTAGATCTGTACATCTGGATAAACAAGAAGTGACTCACAGCTCTGTTGGCAGGTTTTGTCGTCATATTGCTGTGCTTGAAGAGGAGAAAATGCTACGACTGATGCTTCAGGTCACATCTGTAATGCTACAGAGCTACTGCGGGCTGTGCAGGTAAGTAAAAACTGTGACTGCTAACAAAACTGATGCTGTGTGTGCTGCATAAACCATTACTACTGACAGTACTGGTACTAGGATCACTCTCTATAATGTTTAAAAAATGTTCGGCTGCTATGATGAACATTAACAGGCATTAAGTCGTAATGACAAAATGGAAATATGCATGTGATGTCTTCTGAAATTAATAGAATCTAAAACAGCTTTGTTCATTTAAGATTCCTGGTCATTTATGTTTGCTACTTCAGATCATCCAGGTGTGCGTTATCACAGTCATACAGTTTTCCCAAGAGAGGACGTTCCAACAAATTCTCCCCAGTCCACCATGCAATAGTATCCTCCTCTGTCACAGTGATCTTCTCTGAGGTCTTCTTCTTTTCCTCTTTTACTGCCTGGCAGCTCCATATTTAACATAATTTGTCCAATATACTGTATCTATTACCCATCCTCTATGTGCGCCCAAAACATCTCAGCCTTGTCTCTATAACTTTTGATTTACCCCATTATTAATGTTTTCATGTGCATTTGGATGAGCTGCATCAGGGACAAACATAATCAAAGTAATGCGACATCACAGCCTCTCTAACTTTAGCTCCAAACCGCTCAGGCTGAACTGTCCCTCTGATATACTCATTTCTCAGCCATCATCTCCCAACTGTACATCAGCAGGTCTCACTGTGGTTGGGTTAAAGTCATACAGAAATGGTTACTTCAAATTATTGCTCCTAAAGTTGCTTCTGTGAGCTATTAAATCATGAATTATATTTCGTTTTTCACAAAACTCCTTCCAGCTTCCAGTGGGCTCAGCAAACACTTTTCTGGTGGGTTTATGGCCTCAGGAGCTCCTTTCAGGTCTTACTGAATAAAACATGATGTTCATTTAGGAAGTCATGGTAACATTAGTGCAGAAAGAATGAAAAGCAGGGCATAACTTGGGGCAGGGCTAGTGCCTTACTCAATTGTGAGGTATGGTTTCTTCAGGAACACCAGTGTTTTGGCACGAAAAACATGATGATCAAGTCAAATGAATGAGATGAACCAGGGTCAAAATATTATCTTCAAAGCCAAAGTCAAGCAGCAAAAACCTCATTTTTCCTAATATAGACTTGAGTCTGGCTCTAAAAAAGACAGTTGCCCACAGACCCACATGTTAAAATGCTAAAAAGTTTTGATCTCTATAGCTATTTTACTCCTTCAGTGTTGCTGCTAACGCTGCAAAGACTATCACTGTAACTTTTAATAGTTACAGTGATAGTAGTAATACTGTCTAATAGTACTACTTGTACTACCCTGTACTGATTACTCATTTTCTGTTTCAGGGTAGGCGACCCTCTTTCAGCAAGACATCACGGGATTTGATTGATTCATTTCATTTTTTCATGTGTAGTATCAGTACACAGTATATTTCATGATTTGTTGTAACAGTATTAAAAAGTAATTTGTCTGCTTCCACTTTGTTTCACTGTTTAATAAAAATTACATTTATTACAATGTAATATTTGTTCTTTTAATCCATATTTCTATTTCTAATCTATTTCTTGACCGTGGGAACATTTAAGAAGATCAGAAGACACCGTACAATTTAAACTGAGCCTTTTATGTCATGTAGCAGCCAGTCCAAAAAACAAAACAAAAAAGCTGTTACTTTAAACATGTCACTGTCATCTCTGGTACAATGATTTTGCTGTTAAAGTTGCTGTTGTTCTCATTACTAGCGTCACTACTGCAGTATTGTCATTAAATCATTGAGCTGCAGAAAACAGTTGAATATCTCTAATACTAAACCAAGCTACTGAGTTTAAGCAAGGGTCAATGTAATTTTACTTCCTGAGCGCTTGTTCGTTTTTGTGGTTTTTAAAAAAATCTGATGTCATATCAAGTGACCATCTGAAAAAGGAAGTGTAGAGCACTTCCCTCTTAAAATCACATCAGAGCTGAGCTGCTTTCAGACGACTCCGTCTTGTTGTGGATGCTGAAGCTGATCATGGTTCTCCTGTGGATGATCCTGTTGGTGTTTCTGCTCTGTGCAGAGGCCGAGAACGTGACCAAAGTCAGAGGAGAGCTGGGGACCAATGTCACTCTAACCTGCTCCAATCAGACATCAGACAGATACTGGTACATGGAGATCCACAGTCAGTTCAGAGCATGTATCGGCCGCAGTTTTTCTTCAGCAGACTCTACCTACTACTCTCCTGGTTTTGAATCCAAATTCTCAATCCTGGGAAACAAACTTGTGATTAAAAACTATACAGCAGAGGACTGCAGGCTTTACTTCTGTGGCATCAAGAGAAGAGGCAGCATTCATTTTGTGGAGACTTTCCACCTTTTGTTAGGTAAGTACCCAACTTTCAATTTACTTTATTGCTGCAAAACAAATTAGTTGGTGTTCAGATCGCATGATGTATTTGTAGAAATGCACATTTTGAGCTGTCTAACAGGAGTTTTGACTGTTTCAACATGTTTAGGAAAGTTGTGACCACATCCTTGCAGTAATGTGGGATGTATGTGAATATTTGTTCTTAACCTCTAACAATACCATTGGGCTATAGTGACAGTCTTTTAAGCCCATGTGCATGTGAGCATGGATAGACTCGTGGTATATGGCAATAAACACACATATAAAATGGAAAATATGGCAAATGTGTTTGTTAACAATAAAATAAAATTGAGGGGCAAAAAGAGTTTTGTCTTCTTCATCATTATAGCAGTTATGCAACAGGAAAAAAACTGTGATAATACTCAATAAGTATAGCATTGTTTTACAATTATGGTGGCGATGAGGCTGAACAAATGGTCTGTTTGTGGAAACGTCTACTTTTCATAAATCATCTTAATCTGGTCAACAGATATAGAAATTTTCTATAATCTACTGACTTGTGCTTTACTGATTACTTTGAGGTCACCGTTGGATCTAGCTGGAGGTGAGGGTTTCAGTAGTATTGTAGCAAGAGCTGTAGTCATATGGTTCCTGATTCAGAATAATTTGACTTTGATAACCATTCTGTTGAAAATTATGAAATCAATACGTTGAGAAATGAGCTCAAGTGCTACATTGCCCCTCCCCCACCCCCACAACCAATAGACAGCAGAAACTAAAAATTGGCCCTTCTTTCAAATGCCTCCACTAAAAAAGCATCAGAAGAGCTATTCTGCTGAATACTGCTGTCGTCACAGATGGTGTGAAAGTGTGCTTGACCATTGGTGTCTTGGCTCCATGGTAATACTAAACACAAATTTAAAAAAAACAGTCCTCTTTAGTCACATTAGGATGAGTGTCGAGGAACTCGTGTCCCATTTGCTTTGTGTTTGTACTTCATGTGTAAGCATTAGATCAGGGCACCAACACCAGAAGACATCTCGTGTCTTAAATAAGAACGAGTTGTATACTTACAGTTGGTAGGTAGCTGACGTTCTTGTTCGTGTGTCAATTAAATATTTTCCTTTTCTCTACATTTAAGTTGCCTTAGAAATCAGAGTTAATTTAACTTGTTAGTACCTTAGTTTGGATCACTGGTTGTGATTGGAGATGTGAATCTTCTGCACTGTTTTCAGATAATTTGTCAACAAAATGCCCCGATTGGAAACTTTAATTATCATAACTGTAACGGTTCTAAAGAAATAAAACAATACTTTTTTTATTTTCTTTTTTTCCATTGATTATCTCTCCTTTGTTCCTCTTTCATCTTTCTCCAGATGCCTCCAACAGCAACCTGCTGAAGGACTGCATCATGACTCAGTTCATCCTCATGATATCCGTCTCAGTTGCCGCTGTCATCATCCTGATAATGGGTGAGTGTGAGTGGAGATAAGTTTAGGAGATTCTGGTCTGAACTGTAAATACCGACATCCACTACTAGACGAGCCACACTATTCACCGATGAACACGACCCAAATTTATCTATCACAGCGTTCACTGGAGCTTTAAAAGCTGGGAATTTAAAAAAATTATAAAATTCAATGAAAAATGACTCACTGACATCTGTACTAAAGGAACAGTTAGGACACGAATACTTGAGCTCAGCTACATGCTCTGTCCTCATATTGTGACCTCTGGTTTGGTAATATTTGCACAGACTTTTTGAGAAGAGCATACTAATAGTGTTAGTCACATTTAACCTGAGGCTTGTCGTCCATGATTAATTAATTTCAGTGCTCTGATGTGTTTTATGTATTTTTAAACATGATTCTATCTTTTCAAACACACTAAAGTTTGATATTTTAAGTATTTTCTGATAAACTTTGATCAAAAAGTTCTTTTAATATCAGGAAAAAGAGCCTCTACAAGAACACCCACATCCTTCATTGACTGACTGACACAATTTCTGATCTTTCATTAATGTCTGTTGTTAATCGACTGATCTGTTGCCCAGCAACCATTAGTAAATAGTAGAAATAACTGCTAGATAGTTTTTGTACACTATTTTTCTTATTTATTTCTTTAATATAATATATA
>NW_005187740.1:444120-456823 GCF_000239375.1 Pundamilia nyererei | reverse complement strand
TTGCTGAACCCTGATCGTCTGTGAATTTCCCCAGTGTTGGATTAGTAAGTTTATGTCTAGGAAAATGATGATGAGTCCATCATTTATAATTTGTGCCAATCCAAATCACTTAAAAAAGTATGTCAACAACATTCACCTTAGTCAACAATGCTGATCAAACGGAGTTCTTGTAGTTTGTATTTTTGACGTGGGTTTTATTTTGAGTTTTGAGTTTTTGATTTCAAGTCAGTAAAGCTTCAGTTTGTTTGTTTTCTCTCATTCCAGTTTAGCTTTTCTAAGTTTCAGTTTTACTTTTAGTTCCCTTAAATATTGTGATATAGAGGACATTTATCATGGGATTTTCAGAACTTCAGAATAAACATTACAACCCGACCTCTCTCTGAAAAGCCAGTTAGTCATGTAGACACCCTGAGTCTCAGTGAAAAGATGACACAAACCTCTTCAGAGAGGAAGTGTGGACAAAGATGTTCAAATTGACAAATAACCTGTATATTTTTATTTTATTTTAGTGTTTCAGTAATTTTCTTTTGCTTGAATATCTTATTTGATTTATTTTGTTGTTGTTGTTTTATTTTACTTGACTAAATCATTTTGAGAATAGCAGCAGTATTCAGACCGGATCATATTCTTACATTCATTATGAGACATTCTGTCCTGACTGTGAGTTTGAAGGTGGAGTGACTCAATGATCTGTTGGCAGGTGGGGTTTTGGTACTGCTGTGTTCGAGGAAGAACAAAAGCAGCAAACAGGTGGAAGAGCCTTCAGCTCACATCTACGAGAACGCAGAAACACTGTGGGCTATTCAGGTAAACAAACCTTCCACTGTTACTGACAGAACTGATACTGTGAGTTTTAATTTTGCATTACAAATATTTTTCTAGCAACTCCACAATCCTATATATCTTTGTATTTGGTAGTTCAGTTGAGTAACGAATGGAGCGCTTTAGTATAGCATGTAATGTCATAACACAGAAGAGGATATCACATTACAATGCTGTGTCACAATATAAAATAGCATCATACTATAACAATCATAGTGTATGTGAATAGGTTTGTACGCTGTCTGCTTCCCATGGACAGTGTGTGGGTTTGCTACTCTAGTCAATTTAAACTGTATGAAGTCTTCATGGCCTTGAGTTTGCTCCATGTCCACACAGTTAGATGTAGCTGGCACCATTTAACCACACTTCAGACCGATTATGATCAGTTCAAAATGCAGATACTAGTGCTGAAAATGTTCATTTTAGGCCTTCAACAAGGAACTTAACTAACCAGCCGTAGAGGTCAATGCATTATCTTTTTGAGCTGTGTAGCACTTTTCTACTCTGAGCACCCACAATGCATAGAATCTGCTGAGCCACAGTCACCCTAACATCTCTAAAAACTGTTTTATGTTTGCATCTGGTGATGACGCTGCTATTGGTACCTATGATATCAATACCACTGCTTGAAGTGCTAACACAATACTGCTTCTTCTCTATACTTATGTTGTGTTTCAGGGCAAGGTGATCCAGCCCTACCGAGCAAGACATCACTGAACGAGTTCTTTCAGACGCTACAAGACTTCATTTGTTGTATTTCACTGAAAAACATACAAACGTTTGCGCACGTTTCTTCTCTGCAGCAAATACATTAATTTTTTGTTAGTGCTGTCAGCGTTAATCTTGTTAAAATTATGTTAACGCCATAACCGCATTAACATGACAAATCTGCATTAGCGAGTTAATGCGGATCGCCCCGTGCTTGGGGCTGCGCAGTGTCAACGCATAGATTTGCCACGTCAATGCGGTTATGGCGCTAACGTCATTTTAACGAGATTAACGCTGACAGCACTACATTTTGTGTATTATCAGGCTTGTTGGAAGACATCTGTCCACTTGAGATGTAAAACTTTCAAATCATATGGAAAGTTGTGTATCTTAAGCTGTCAAACCCTGTCAAGCTGGAATCTGAAAGCAGACAATAGTTCAAACTTTAAGGGTTCATTTTGCAGTATTAGTATAAGGTGGAGGAAATAACAGTATTTATGATAGTAACAGAAATTTTACATCATAGGTAGTAGTTTTCGTTAAAGTTCTTGAAAATGGAGTAGTAACCTATTAATAGATGTAGTGAAGTCTACGTTTGTGGTAGAATTGATGGTAATAATAACAGTAAGGATTATGGGTAGTTTTTGCAGGACCTGTACATTTTATAGCTTTACTGTCAGACAGGATGGGGTTAGTGGGTAAAACATTTCCTGGCTTCTTCTTTTCTGCAAAGATTCTGGCAACGCCTGAAGAAAAAATAGAAAAGAGGAAATAATTGGATGTGCTAATTTTACAAACGTTTCCAGGAAATATGGCTACTCCGCATGATTTCACCATTAAAATCCTAGTGTCATCACTTCTTCTGCACACAACAACGTGGCTGAATTTAGCTTTAAAGTCTTTGTGTTACACCAGCTGATTGTATTGGCAGGTTCGTCAGACCCACTGAGATATCTGACGTACTACATCTTTTGGTGTGCAGCTGATCACTTATGTAACAGATGGTCACTACAGTCATGTGTAAAAAGTAGACTTTTGCCTTGAATAAGAGTTTATAACTCTGTCAGGCTGGAGATGGAGGGCAGACCTTTTTTCTTATTTGACTGTTTCAGACGTTTTACAATCATAGCAGTAACAGTAACTACTGTACTGTTTGTACTTCTGCTTTTAGTTTTCTCTTATTGTTAGCAACATAGATGGTAGTAGGATTTTTAATGATTAACTTATTAATAGATATAGTAAAGGCTGCCCTAGAAGTAGTAATACCCTTGGTTAACGGTAGTTGTGCAGGACCTGTAAAACCATGCAGATAGTACAAGATGGAGTTTGTCTTTGACTCATTTGTCTGTTTCCACTTGTTTGTTTCACTGTGTAATTCTTTACCATCCATCTTCTTCCGCTTTATCCGAGGCCGGGTCGCGGGGGCAGCAGCCTAAGCTGGGTCGGGGATGAGTTCCTGCCCCAAGTGGAGGAGTTCAAGTATCTCGGGGTCTTGTTCGCGAGTGATGGGAGAAGGGAGCCGGAGATCGACAGACGGATTGGGGCTGCAGCTGCAGTAATGCGGACGCTGCACCGGTCCGTTGTGGTGAAGAGGGAGCTGAGTGTAAAAGCGAAGCTCTCAATTTACCGGTCGATCTACGTCCCTACCCTCACCTATGGCCACGAGCTGTGGGTAGTGACCGAAAGAACGAGATCGCGGATACAAGCGGCACAAATGAGCTTCCTCCGAAGGGTGGCTGGCCTCTCCCTTAGAGATAGGGTGAGAAGTTCGGCCATCCGGGAGGGGCTCAGAGTAGAGCAGCTGCTGCTCCACATCGAAAGGAGCCAGCTGAGGTGGTTCGGGCATCTGACAAGGATGCCCCCTGGGCGCCTCCTGGGTGAGGTGTTCCAGGCATGTCCCACCAGGAGGAGGCCCCGGGGCAGACCCAGGACACGCTGGAGAGATTATATCTCTCGGCTGGCCCGGGAACGCCTTGGTATTCCCCCGGATAAGCTGGAGGAGGTGGCTGGGGAGAGGGAGGTCTGGGCCTCTTTGCTTAGGCTGTAATTCTTTACTTTTTACTTAATTTTAATTTATATTTAACTGACTTTTTTAAATTTTCAAGTCACTTTCTTTTCAGTATCAGCTATGAGCTGTTGTTAAGGGAAGATTTACAATGTTCAGAAAATACATTCGAAAATACGATCCGAGCAGAACTTCATTTTTTTCATTTTATTTCAATTTGTATTTTAAGTTCAGTTTAATGTCATTCCACTGTGATTTACCATCTCAACACTTACATTTCCTCTCACTAAT
Source organism: Pundamilia nyererei (assembly GCF_000239375.1). NCBI lineage: Eukaryota > Metazoa > Chordata > Actinopteri > Cichliformes > Cichlidae > Pundamilia > Pundamilia nyererei. Next base: position 452,997 of record NW_005187740.1, on the reverse strand, counting down.
AACATGTGTGATACATATATATGATGCAGAGTAGTTTTCAAAGAAATCCTTAATAATGGAGAGCTCCTGTAATGTCTAATTTATTAAAACAGGTTCAGACTGCACCAGCGTCTCTGAGAAATTAACTGGCTGAATGAATGCACAAAGTTTAACCAGTTTTGCTGTAAATATTACCAGTTAGTCATGCAACCCTTTTAATTACATTTTTTAATTGTATACATCAAGATTAATGCTTGAACTACTGAGTTTTGTTTTGTTTTTGTTTTTTTGAGATACATGATGACAGGAAATCCAAATTACAAGCACCTGATTTCACAGAGCGTGACGCATTGCCTGAAATTAAACAGCATAGAAAGTATTTAAAGTGAGCTCAGGCTTAAACATCTGCAGCAGTAATATTAATCATATTAATATTTTAATAATCCATGAAATCCATTTGATAATAATTCACAATATACAGCTACAGTTACATGTGTAGTGGGGCTTTCATAGGATTTTTTTTTGTTACTTTTTCTTAAAATAATCCTCTACCTTTTGACTGTCATGGATTTGCGGTGTAGCAGGCAGGATGTAGGACTGATAAATAAAGGGTGAACTGAAAGAGGCAGATTTATGTTGGCTGTAAATGACTCTTCACACATACAGGAAACAAAACCAAAAGCAAGGAACTAGAAATATGAACTTAAATCAAAACACAATTAAACTTGGACACTAAGGAACTAAACTGGGAAACAGAGAGCTAGAAAACTACGAGGAGCACGGAGGAAAAAACACACATCAAAGAGGATGCCCACAAGGGTTACAGACATGACAACAAGCAGGGGAAGACTGAGGACTAACATACACAGGCCGGCTAACGAGAGGATGGGGAACAGGAAGCACACATGTGGGACTAATCGACGTGATGAGACAGGGGAAAAGCAAAACTCAAAAACACTGAACACTGGAGTAGCAAAGTAACACAGGAAGCATGACAGATAGACGTGGACGTGATACTGAGACATAGAAACATGACAGACAGTGGGAACAGTGGGGACATGAAGCACAGAGACAAAAGTAACAATACCCAGGACACAGGAAAGACATAAAGACAAAACTAAGACTGGGCATAAAACACTGAGAACAGAAACTTAGAAACCAGGAACTGTATAATACAAAACTCAAAAAGTATAACTAAACCCAAAAAACACAAACACTGGGTAGTCAGACCCAGTGCCCTGTCATTGACATTGTCTGCTAGTGGCAAATTTTAAGGTGATCACTGTAGAAGTGACAGATTTTACAGTTTGTCAGCCAAGGAAGGAGTGCAGCAAGCTTTCATGTTTCTGTTGCTTTCTTTCATGTAAAAGTTTGTTCCTCATTTCTTCTTTTACTTCCTATAAAGGTTATTGCATGCCACTGGTAGTACTAAAGGGTGCACACTTGTGTTTTATTTTGTAACAGTATTATGGTACTCTTTACATTACTTGAAGTGTCAGATCACATAACAATTGGACTCAATGTTACATTTTGAAATAAAAACTATAGTTAAATGTATAGAAATGTGATTTTTTTCTCGGACCACACATTTTGGTCTAGATTCCCCCCAAAAAGAGAGATATTTTTAAAAAATCAGGCGGTCTGTCCTTCAAGCGCAAGTCCTGTACCAGAGACCTTACACCTTCCTCCATCTCTTCCCCCTGAGCTTCTCCAAAGCAACGAGGGACAGCGATGGCTTGCCACTAGTTGTTAACCTTCACTAAAGCTGTTTGTGTACTGTGATGAGCTCTGAAACCTGATTAAAACTCAGTAAGCAGTTTTACAACTACTCTTTCAAGACATTTTGAGATGAAAGTAAGGTTAAAGATTGGCCTGTAATTAGCCAAGATGGCTGTTTCAAAGTGATGGCATTTTAAGAAATTATTTAATTATTGCCAGCTTTAACTACTGTGGCACATAGCCCCTTAATAGATATAGTATTTATGATTGAAGCATTAATTAATGGTGGAACTTCATTGAGCAGTCTTGTCTTGAGTTCCCCTGCTGAGTACATCTGTACTGGATAGCGATGCACCGTAGCTCCTTTACAAAGTTCTCTCCATTCACCCTTTATATCAGCTAAACCAAGTTTAAACCAACCAAAAAAATGCACATGCCAAATTTATTTACAGAGCAAATTGAATTACATGTAATGTGTGCACCAAGAGATAAAAACATAAGAAACTATATAGGTCCACAGTGTCTCACTGTAAATAAAAAACAAAGAAGTAAAAGCAATACAAATTAGCATACACACACACACGTGCGCACAAAAGCAGACAGCTATTATGTGTAAGCCTATGATAACTAAAGGGTTTTGAGTCTGTTTCTAAGTGTATGAGTAGATGTGTGGACTCGGGTCAGCAGACAGCTGGAGTAATATGGTCAGATTTCCATGTTTGTGGAAGCTCTTTCTTAGTGCCTACACATACTGCTGCTGCTGCTGAATCCTGAAATAGAGCATCACAGTTTTCCCAATTTCTCAGAGCCCTTTTCAGATCAGACTTTTACATTATAGAAAACAGTTCTGGTAACTTTGTTGATGTTTTTTGTAAAAATCCAGATCTTTGTCCAAAATAAGGCCAAGATTCCTGACTTGCTTTCTGTGCTTCTGAGACAGGGATGGTTAATATGAATCTCTCTGACTGTTTGGATCAGCAAATATGAATACAACTGTGTATCTTCTGCATTAGAGTGGCACGCTTTATTTTGATTCTTCTTGACAGTATCAATTTAGAGCAATGAAAAAATTGATGAGCCAAGAATTGACCCCCAGTGAACTTCTGATTAAATGTTTATTCAAATCAGTATCAGGGCAAGAGGTGCACCAGACATACCAATCTACCATGTGCATTTCAAGGTTAGCCTCCACAAAACATCAAATACACACACATGCTGAAGTTACAGTAATCTGCTGGTACTGCTGGTACTGGTAACATCAGTACCAGCAGAGGGAGATATTGGATTTCAAGCAGGAAAATAGTCACAGGAAAGTGTTAATCATTTCTGGTGATTAAGGACCCTTCAGTGTTCTTCACACTTTTCTTTCTCACTAGCAGTTTACAGTTTGGATAGAGGAGACAAACACCTATTAAAGATAGGCTTAAAACGTTCCTTTTTATATGGACCTATAGCATGTAAGGCTGGATCAGGTGACCCTGAACCCTCCCCTACTCTGCAATAGGCCCAGGCTGCTGTGGGATTTCCACGATGCACTGAGCGTTTCTTCTTCACAGCAGTAATAAGAAGCTGAAACCTATTAGGATGGTTTTATGATTTGTTTAGGACTGTTGGTTCATTTCTTGCACAGATATATTGAAAATAAAATAGCCTCGCTCTTGTTATTAAACCAGAACAGCAGAAGGAAGCTGTTAGAACCTGTTACAACCTGTTTAAATTTAAAGTCTCTTTTAACCCAAAGGGCAAAGTGCTAGCCAGAGGCGATAAAGTTTAACATCCTGTGAGAGATGTAAGGTGTTTGTGGGTTTTCTTTATCAGACATGCCACTGCCCAAAGTCACCATGTCAAGTAGGAAGTGTAGAGCACTTCTGTGTCAGAGTCCATCAGAGCTGAGCTGCTTTCAGACGACTCCGTCTTGTTGTGGATGCTGAAGCTGATCATGGTTCTCCTGTGGATGATCCTGTTGGTGCTTCTGCTCTGTGCAGAGGCCGAGAACGTGACCGAGGTCAGAGGAGAGCTGGGGACCGATGTCACTCTAACCTGCTCCAATCAGACATCAGACCCATACTGGTACATGGAGATCCACAGTCAGTTCAGAGCATGTATCGGCCGCAGTCTTTCCTCAGCAGACTCTACCTACTACTCTCCTGATTTTGAAACTAAATTTTCAATCCTGCAAAACAAACTGGTGATTAATAACTTGACAGCAGAGGACTGCAGGCTTTACTTCTGTGGCATGAAGAGAGGTGGCAGCACTCAGTTTGTGGAGACTTTCCACCTCGTCTCAGGTAAGTACAAGAGTTTATTTCTGATTATTGCTGTTGGATTAGTGAGTGTTTAGGCCTCAATACACATTTTCAAATGGCTGACAGCATCTTAAATACACGAGTAAGTAGTTTATGTTACTGTCGGAAACCATCTACTTTTTTTATTATAACTTGAGAGTTGAGGAATTTTGGGACGACTTCTTATACTGTCTTGTGATAGTACAAGATTATTACATGCAAACGTTTGTTTTCAAGTCTGACCTTAATAGGCATTACTAAGTGCTATTATGAACACAAAGGAAATGAGTTCATGTGGTAAGTTTTCAAATTTGTGACCACCCACACAAACAGGCACACACACACACACACACACACACACACACACACACACACACACACACACACACACACACACACACTAAACATTTAGCTACCAAAAACTACTTGTTTTGGTTTAGGAAAACTGGTGTGTTGTTAAGACTTGCTCCTGCAAACCAAGGAGCTTGGAAAGAAAAGCGACTGGACTTCTTTGAGTTTCTTAAAGACGTCTCATGTCTTATCTGAGAAGTTTAATCAGTTCTACGACTAATTGGGACAGAGTCCCAGATTTCTGAGACCATTGAGAGTTGTCCCTTATGAGGGTCACAGACCCACTATTGATCATCTGCCTAATCACATGAGCCATACTCCTGTTTTTATATGAGTATATGAGTTTCCTGTTTAGTGTTTCTCAATTCCTGTTTCAGTTTGGTAGCGATTTAGACCTTGCTTTGTTTCACCTCCTTCGCTGCCTGTGACCCATTAACCTCCCAATCCGACTACACTGTTTACCTTCATGTGTTTAGATACTTGTAATCTTGACCTTGCCTTTCGTCGGTTGTAGCACTTCTTTCTCCTCCCTGTGTGTTTCGTTATCAATTTTCAATTTGCCTTCTCCCAGTTTGCTTTCTTTCTTTTATAAGATTTTGCACAAGCTTGAAATAAAAGGCTTGTTTTTTTGTTTACATTGGCCTGCATAAGAGTGCTTTAACCAGTGCCACCATGCTACTTATAAATGCTTCTTAACTTATCTTTGTCCTTTCTGTTTTCCAGATGTCACTCGGCCTACCAACAACCCACAAAACAACTGCTTTTTCAGTCTGTTGATCACCATATCTGTGTCAGTTGTCGCCTTCATTGTTCTAATATTCAGTGAGTCTGTTATTTTACAATTTTAGTAGATTTTGTGGTCCAACCCAATATCATGGCAAAGCGTGTAATAGACATACCGGTCCACTGTGTCCATTTCACACTTGGCCTCTTGAAAACCTGAAATGGACACACGCATGCAGAAGCTGCAGTAACAGCAGAGGGAGATATCTTATTTCAAACCACTTTGAAAATAATCATCCAAAAACCATTTAAAAGACATTATTAACACATTTACATGTATATACAGCAGATACCACCTAGCTTAATCATTTCCTGTGATCAAAGGCCCTGAAAACTACTATAGTTTTTTTGCACACTACTGACTTCATAAACGTAGAGAGGCTGCTTTATTGCAGTAGCAACTTGCACAAAAAACCTTACAAAACTAAACCAAAACCTAGAAACTGGAACTAATAACAAAACACGGGGAAACTACAGACGGCGACCTGAGGAAGCACAGGAGAAGAGACACACATAGCATGAGGGGAGGACATGAAACTGACAGAGAAAAACACAGGGTTAAAATGCATGGGACACAAAAGGAGAGCACAGCTGGAAGGGTTCACACTTAAGACATGAGACAAGGGACCGTCAATGTAAATGGCATGAACACAAGGGGAACACAGAGAACACTTACAGAATGGAAAAAACAAAAACAAAAACCCAGACAACTCTAAAAATTCTAAAAATTAATAAATGCAAAACAATAAATGGAGTCACTAAACGCTAGACCATGACCTAGATAAGTTATCCTGGTCACCACAGCTAGCCTTAAAGGCTGTTATTTTTTAATGCATCTAATTAAATAAAAGCTCATTGAACATTTGGGCTGAATGAAAGATGAAGTAACTCAGTGATCTGTTGGCAGCTTTTTCTTGTATATTGCTGTGCTTGAAGAGGAAAAGCTACAGCAACCAGAGGGATGATATCTCACTTCACATCTATGATGTACCAGAGCCGCTGCAGGATGTGAAGGTAATTAAACCACTGCTATTACTAACAAGACTCATAATTTGAAAGGTAAGGCTTCAAAAACTAGAAACTACAATGTAAACTGAATGAATGTTTTTAGTCCCATTCACAGTTATTAACCTGCACTGAGATATAATCACAAAATGAAAACATGATTATTTTGTCTTTAAAAAATCAGAATGATAAAAAAACAAACAAACAGATTATTTCATTTAAGTTTTCTAACATTTTTTATTTGATACTTTTTATAATTCTACTTTTCACAACTATACTATTGTACTATTAGCTTTTGCTATTAGGTACTACTTTTGTGTGTGTTTCTTTGTGTGTAAAGGCTTGTGATAAATATGACTAAACAAACTGGTATGTTCACCTAAACTGTCCAAGCGATGTGGTAAAGCAATAAAAAAGTGTCCGGGTTGAAAAAAAGGATACAGGGAGGCAGAATTGCCAGATTAAAAGGTTTTATTAATGTTTCTATTGTAATTAAACCACAAGAGATGGAAAAGCTGTTATAATATTTTAACGAAAGAAAACATCAAAATCCAGGGGTTGGTCACTAAACTAAAAGGTCCAAAAAGGTTTAGTCACCAAAACAGACCCCTCTCCACAGAGCAGAAGCAACCACCACACACAGCTCACTAGCTACAATACCACCAAGGCCCTGACACTAGAGCTCACCTTTCTCTGGCCTTAAGTATTCTTAATAGCTGATTAGCATCAGCTGTACAAAAAGGGTGGCACCTAAGGCAGGAGAGATGCCAGGACACACCCACAAGAGGTCAATTTCCTGCTAGGGCCGTAACAAATGTAAACAAACAAAAATGTTTCAACAAGGATGGCTTGTTTAGAAGGGTTGAACAACTCCTGTAAAAGGAGCATGGCAGCACAGCTTAGCTTCGGGAATTTCTGTCTGAACAAACCACAAAACCTTTGGGTTAATAATAAGAATAACTGGTTGAAGTTGAAGGCTAAGCCTGATTCTACCTCAGGTTCCTCCCTGTTAGAAGGGAGTTTTTCTTTCCTGCTGTCTTTAAGTGCTTGCTCAAGGTGGTAAGATAAGATAAGATAAGATAAGATACCTTTATTAGTCCCACAAGGGGAAATTTCATGTTAAGGCTGCCGACCTATTGCACGCAATTGCGGCGCCATCTTACCCTCCGACCATACATACATTACACAAAAACATCACATGGGGAAGACAGGTCAGAGAGGTATAACAATGGAAAATGCACCACATGAGGAAAGATAAGGAGAAAAAAATAACTCCCCCCAGACTGAGCTCCAACAGGGAGATCAGTTTGAGAACAGAAAAAAACACCTCTGCACAAAGCACATGAAAAAAAAAAAAATCGATTGTTGGCTATGTGACTATACTTTTGACTATGTGGGGGGAAATCCACAATAGATTCAAACGTGCCCATCCCATTCATGTTGTTTAAAGTATTTTTGACCTATATAGCTTTCACCAATAATGGATGTCACTGCCTCCAAGACCATCTTTAATTATCCAATAACAGTACCTACTAATGCAACAAACAGTATCACTCTAGTATTCTAATCTACTACTACTATCAAAAATACTTCCATAGTACTGGTACTTCCCTGTACTAAATATTTGTGTTTCCTTTCAGGGTAGGGCAGTCCACTCCCAACCAACAAGACATCACTGAAAGATGACTTTATCCTTCATCAACCGTTGTATCGTAGTTATTTTCTGTGCAGTTGTTGTTGACTAGCCTTTATGTTTTCATGGTATCGTTAGAAAATACCATCTACTCTGGTTAGGATGGAAAACCTCAAATTCATCATTTAACAGAGGCAGTAATGTTAATAGCTGCATTTATAACCATGATTCTATGTATTTGTAGTAGGAGATGTAGTTTTCATTCATTACAATAGTGTAACATGGAGTTAGATTTGTTGCACTGTTACAGTATCAGACACTTTACACTCTTTTGGGGTTTTTCTTGTTTATTTTTTCTCCAATCCAATAAAGTTGTAGTTCTGGTCAAAGTTCTTTTTGTTTTATTTTATACATAATATAATTAACACAGCCTTTGGTCACATAGACATGCCAGTCACAAACCACACACCAAAGTGTTCCTGATGTTTTTGAGTGGCAAAGGTATCACATTTATATATATTTCCTCTTTGGTTTGACTTTTGTTTTACTGTAAACACACTAGAAGTGTAGAAACAGCTTGAAGATCTGTCTAAAATGTTATTATTTAGACTCCTATTGCCTCTACTACAACATACTGCTTCATGTATTTTTTTGTAACCGTTAGTCAGTATTTCCTCGACAGGTATGACATTCACTGTCAGAAAGATGTACAATCATTTTTCTAATGAAAGTGCTTCTGCTTGTGCTGTTTATTAGGATTCATCATCGAATACTTTCTTAATTTCTTGGTATTTGTGTGGTGGAGTTTTTCTTGTTTGCTTGTTGTAAACATATTTGAATTTTGAAAAAGGAAGTGCAGAGCGCTTCTCTACCATCAGAGCTGAGCTTGGACTTCCTTTAAGGTACTTGGTACTTGTGGGATTTTATCAGGTGTCATATCGGCTGAAGTCAGTATTTCAGACAGGAAGTGTAGAGGACGTCAGAGTCCATCAGAGCTGAGCTGCTTTCAGACGACTCCGTCTTGTTCTGGATGCTGAAGCTGATCATGGTTCTCCTGTGGATGATCCTGTTGGTGCTTCTGCTCTGTGCAGAGGCCGAGAAGGTGACCGAGGTCAGAGGAGA
>NW_005187740.1:404662-432518 GCF_000239375.1 Pundamilia nyererei | reverse complement strand
GTTGCACCCCTAATATATATATATATATATATATGTACATGATGAAATATCGGAGCTACACCAACAGCTTTGACACAATTTTGACAAATGCCAGGATTAGTTCATCTCTCCTGTGAAACTAAGAACAAATGAAAAAGCCGCTTGAAACTTTGAGTACAATGTAACTCTTTTAAAGAAGTACAACAGTTTTCGAAAAAGAGAAGTTTCTTCATTGCGGCTGATTTGCAAAATTGTAAGGTTTCTTTTTCCTACCCTAACCCTTTTTTTTCTTTTTCTCATAAACAGATCTGCTGACCAACAACCCACAGAATGACAACACCATGAGTCAGTTCAGTATCACGATCATCTTATATATATATCCGTCTCTGTTGGCCTGATGGTTCTATTCCTGGATGAGTGCATAAATTGTGTTGTAGATAGCTTTAGCAGAATCTTTGGTCTGATTACTAAATACTGACAGCCACTCCAAGAGAAGTCCCAGTATTCACTAATGACAACACATATTTAATTCCAATAACAGGCATACTCATTCATAAATAATATATAATCCAGCTCCTTCTTCTAATAAATCTAGTTCAATGACAAACATTGAAATGTGTGGTTAATAACAAGGTAGGCTCAATCTTAAGCTCAGCTTTAACCTGCACTATTTGCCCTAATATCATGACTGCTGTGCATAATGCATGGATTTGGATATTACAGTAGGTACATGCGCTATGACTTATTTTTGCCCTTTGGCACAATGACCAATGTTCCTTGGATGTAGGAAGCTGCGGCTGAGGTTTGTATTGCACTTACTTGGTCCCTAAGGACCCCAAAACGCTTTACACTACATTCAGTCATTCACCCATTCACACACACATTCACACGCTGGTGATGGCAAGCTACATTGTAGCCACAGCTGCCCTGGGGTGCACTGACAGAGGCGGGCTGCCGGACACTGGCGCCACCGGGGCCTCTGACCACTGGTGGTCCTCTGCTGTCAAGTTTTTAAAAACTACACAGTAATGTGTAGTTTTTACAACCAGTTTTGGTGGACTGTAACAAGCTTGTCCTACTGAATATGATCTGCTGGCAGCAGCTTGGGTTTCAAAACAGATTGTTTTCATACATTTGTGATGAAATGTTTATCTGTGAGATTGTGAGTTTGAAAGTGGAGTGACTTTGTAATCTGTTGGCAGGCGGGGTGTTGATACCACTGTGTTTGAGGAGGAACAACAGAAGCAAACAGCTTGAAGATCCTTCAGCTCCCATCTATAAGAATGTAGTGACACTGCACGCTGTCAAGGTAATTCAACCACTGCTGGTACTGACAAAACTGATACTGTGAAGGATAATTGTTCTTGTCACTATCAGACCTGAATTACCCACTGTCCCTTGAAATGACTCCAAAAGTTTTCAAGTACAAAGTACGAAGTGAAAATGTGATGTCTTTTTTCATTATTAAAAACACTGAATGCTTAATAATGGGCCTAATGTCAGGTGTGACATTGGGTACAGTTATTGCTGCTTCTGTTGCTAGTGTGCGTGTTTATATAGCCCCTATGTCTGAAAATGAAGCCCTTAAACCTGCATTTTCTTTGATGTCAGGGGGCGATTACGCTGCTTGTAAAGTCTGGTGTACTGCATACATGTCTATGAAAAAAAGACTGTTTACTTGATTTATGAGCTCTGTAAACACTTTCATGATTAGTTCATGATCTTCATTTTTAGTTTCAATCATCGTTGGAATGAATAATGTCCTCAACGAGGTTCAGCACTGTTTCATTCAGTCTTAAATGGAAGTTACTGATGATGAAACTCCAGACTTGAGATCAACCTCTGTGGCTGACAAATGACGTGTAACAGTGCCAAAAACAGAAGTTCATCTAATGTCTATTTAAGGCAGGCTGCAAAAGTCACTCAGTTCTATAGACTCCCAAGTTAAATTGTCAAACCTTTACATGCAAAATAAAGATGTTTAGGAGCTACTACACAATCCACTTTTGATCTCCATAGCTTATTTCCCCCTGTGTTAGACACACAGTGAGAGGATACTCACAGGGAAACTTCCCTGGAAGTGGCAATCAGCTGATGTGATAAGGCATTTTATGCAATACGATAATCTGTCTTTTCCAAAGAAAATTCAAACAGTTTACAACAAAACAGGTTGCTACATGTTAATCACACCACAAACATCCCATCAGAATGTCTGCAGGGAAATTAGGTCAATTTCTGTGAAAAGGGGAAAAAAACACAAAAAATGGAAGTTCAGAGGAAGAGATGGAACATTTTTTGGTGACCTTTTTTTCTCATCTTACTGACTGAATTACTTCATATTAGAAGCGAAAAAAGTGAAGCCCAAACAGAAGTGAAAAAGATGTGGATATGCTGACGGATATCAGGATTTCGATAGTAGTTGTGTTTGCGGTGTGATACAAATGTAGTAAGCTGTGTTATAAAGCTGTGTTGTGTTTAGGAAAAAATAAATTATTTAATCCATAAAATAGCTCTGATCACATTTTCCCAACTGCTTTGCTAGCTTAATGTGTAGCTTGCTTATGGGCTCAAATTGGGTTCATAAATATTTTGTACTTGTAAATCAGGATTTGTATGTGTAAAAAAGATATGTATGTCGACTTAGCCAAAAAATACGTGTGAAACTCTGCACTCAAGTTTCAAGTTACAAGTACGAATTTTGACCCTATTTCTCTTCCTTCTATCTGATTGGCCAATGTCATGTCAATCACAAATTTAACTATCCAATCACAGAACAGATGGGTTTGGCTATTGGAGGGGTGCTTTATGGAGCTTCAGGTCCTTGAAGGGAATAAATGCCCTTTTACATGCCAGCCCAGCGTTTTCCTTCATCACCAGGAAGGAAAACAGTCTGTGGTGTAGTGATGGGATTTCCGGCTCTTTTTAGAGAACCGGCTCTTTCGGCTCGGCTCACTAAAAAGAACCGGATCTTTTGGCTCCGAACCGGTTGTTGGTACTTGCTGGCTTGTGTAGCCACTAGGTAACAAAAGCACAACACTGCGCCTAGCATCCTGGAGCACTTCTGTTGTGTTTTGCACGTGTTTGGGAGTTTTTACGTGCTTCTGAGTTTTTACGTGTTTTGAAGTTTGTACATGCTTTGTCTCTAGGGGCCACTGTAAATATACTTTTATTTATTCACTCCACATAAAATGTAATAAATAAATCATATAATACAAAAACCAACTAGTCACAGTTCAAATTTTACCTATTTAAATTTTCAGCTTTTTCTTTTAAACAAACTTAAAGTGAAACAACACAAAACACTGCAAACCACAACACAATTAAATATAAATTAAAATATGAAAACAAAAAGAACATGCACATTCTCTGTCATATGGGCCTGCATGAATAAACTTTCTGAATCCTTTATCATCCGCAATTGAAAATAGTTGTGGATGATTACTATACCTTTCTAATGTGACGTTGTTGTCCCTGGCTCTCTTCTGTCTCTCCCTCCTGCTCTGTTCCTGTGCTCCTGCGAGTGTAACTACCGCCCCTCCCCCCTCTTCCCAACGCAAAGCACAAGGCTCGCGTGCAGAGTGAAGCGGAAAAAAGTGCGAGAGAGAGAGAGGGTGAGAGAAAGAAAAAAAACCCCACGGCTCGCGATAAGGAGCCGGCTCACGTCGTTCACGTCAAAGAGTTGGCTCTAAGAGCCAGTTCGTTCGCGACCAACACATCACTACTGTGGTGGTTCGAGTTTTGTGATTTGTGTGTCACAGGTTTATGTGCTTAGTACAGGGACCTCCAGAGCCTTTTCAACAGCGCTGCGGACCTCGGGGGGGCAGTGTTGTGGAAATGACAGTCTTCACTAGTGGGAATAGTTACAAAGCTTTCTTCGTTATGAATGAGCATACATGTTTTTATTGACCATTTGAAGTACCAGCAAAAAACAAACAAACCAGAAACTCTTGTAGAGGACATAAAGTCAGAGATAGAAACGACAAGGAGCAGGTGCATCTAGTACAGGTAGAGCTGCTGCAAAAACCCACAGAGCCAAGAAGCCAGCACAACAAATTCTGGGTCCTTGGCTTGTAGTTAGCATTAGCAGCACATGCTGCGTCCGATGTGAAAAGACCTTTATGCTGCGCACTGTGACTCACAGCAATGCTTGCAGGTGAGCCCTAACTTTGTGTTAAACTAGTCCTAAAATAATAATGGTATTTCTAACCAATGATATACCACAACTTTATCCTTTCAACAGCTACTGAAAGTTAGGGGACCTACTGTAGGTGACCATGATGAGAGAGACAGACCGAGTCTGGCTGGCTCAGATGCTGCCAGTTCTCGCTGCAGTGTACCGGTAGCGTCTCCTTTCAGGCCAGGATATACGAATGTCACCGAGCAGTGACTAAGTTTGTGGTCAAAGGCTTGAACCCATTTGCCACAGCAGATGCCCCCGATTTTCAGTAGGTGAATGTGTTTAATTGTAGGCAGGGACATTACTGGATATTCTTGTGTAATTGCTACAGAATAATTTATGTTATACTTTGTTATTGCTGCTGAAGAATATTTATTTTATTATTTTACATTTACAATTTTTTCCTGGGGACCCTGTGACACCCAACTGAAGAGCCGTAGGCTGGATCTCTTAAGATCTCACTGTTGGGTTTGTAAGGCCATGTTACTCCTAAATTTCTATCTTGTTCAAAGAGAAAATATAAAACAAAGTTCTAAGCTAATCGACCTTAGTGTTCTCCTTTTTAAAAAAAAAAGAATCGATAAGAGAATCGATAAAGAATCGAATCGTTAAACAGAATCGAAAATGGAATCGTGAAAATCTTATCAATACCCATCCCTAGTCCTGACAGAGTGAAAGTTGGCGCTAAACATGCTTTAAAAACTCGTCGGGGCTCAATGGCCTTTATGCATTTAATGTTTCATGTCCACTTTAAAATACTACCACAGTGCTGTGTCTCCCTTGTACTCATTACTTCTATTCTATTTAAGTGGTAAGGCAATCAAGTCTCATCCAGCAAAACATCACTGAAAACTCAAAAGACTACTTTAACCTTCATCAGAAGTTGGAGAGAGAGAGATTTTCTCAACATTTGCTGTTGTTATGGTAACTTTTAATTGGCTAACATTTAACTAGAAGAATAAAAATATTAATGCATGTTTCTTTTCTGTAGCAAATACATTGCATCACGTTAATGTATATTCAGCACTGTTAGAAAATATATGATGCAAACCTTTAAATTTATATGAAAATGATATAGGCCAAAGCTATTCACACATTTTGAGTAGGAAACTTTGAAACCCTATAAAGCTGAGATTTGAAGGCAGGCTGTTTGCAGTTTTGGCAGTAATGTGAGGCAGTAACAGGCATTTTGCAGAATACTATATAGAGTAACAGCTAGTAGTAGAAGACTAATAGCAATGGCAGAAGTAAAAACATATTTACAGCTAAAAATTCAGATAGTAATAATTGTAGTAGTGACCTAGCAATAGATGTAGTAATGGTTATGTTTGTGCTAATAGTGGCAGTGCTAAATGGAGTAGCTGTAGAACAGCAGTACTTATAATTCTAGACAGAACTGGAAATTTTAAGTAAAAATGCTGATGCTTGTTTCTATTGTTTCTGCTCCAAACTGAAAAAATAAAGCAGGGAAAATGGGAACTATTTTCATGTGGTAATTATTCAAAACTTTCCATTCAAAACTCACGTCAACAACTAAGAGTGTCTGAAGTCCCCTCAGACCCTTCGAGATATAAATTGATCCCTTATGGTGCATTACTCTGTAAATGTATATGTGTATGTTACAGATAGCTCCTGTAGTCATGTTTACAAATAAGTAGATTTTGTATCGAAGAAGACAGTATTACCCCATCTAATTGGACAGACTGACAATCTTTCTGATTTAATAGTTTCAGTATTTGTAGTTTTAATAGACATTTTACAGTCATAGCAGTAACTACTGGATAGTCCTTTGTTATGGACAACAACATGGATAGTAGGAGGATTTCTAAAAGCTACAGGAAATTAAGTATTAACCTAGTAATAGATGCAGTAAAGGTCACATTAGATAAAGTGATAGCAGCAGTAATAATAAGGCTCACTATGAACTGTAGCATATATAGAAGTATAAGGTTCATGCAGGTGTAGTGCTACACTACTTGAAGTGTCTTATCATTTCACATTTTAACTTAATGTTTATAGTTAAAGTTGTCAAAATGGTTGAGTTTCTCTGCATTAACAGCTTTCAGACACAAGATGTTGCCACTTGATCAGATGAGACACATTGAACTTGGCTCTGAAACAGGGGCGATTTTAGCCCATTTTGGGGCAAAATGAATCAAAGCACCCCCAAAGATTTCTTAAAAAGCATGCAGTACTTAATTGAGACGTAACATTTTAACAACAAAAGTATAGATAACTGTGATGGCTGCACTTACAGCCACACAGTGGTAATACCCACCATGTTAGTGTAGAGGCTTATAAGTAACCTTGCATTCACATTTCTTTCTTTAAATATAGGAATTTATTTACAGGACAATAAATAACTGGTTTTGGTTTAGAGTTAATTCACATATCCACATAACACTGCATTCTAAAATAAGTGCGCACATTTTAGTTTACACTGTTATGTATGATTAATTTTTTGTTTTCTGAGTTACCGTAGTTGCAGCTGTTCCAGACCCTTGATTAAGGAGCCAAGAGGTGGAAAAGGGGCGGAGCGAGCTTTAAAGGAAGACTACAAATTGGTTCATGCCATAACTCGGGACCATGGGGGGGAATTGGAGTTCATTATGTTTGGTTTAGTTAGGTTTTGTGTGTTTTACCCCTTCTCCTGTTTTTGTGGGCTGATCAGCCACTATTTAAGTTTCCCCTTTGTCTCATTAAGTGAGGTCAGTTTGTTTGAGTTATCAGTTGTGGTGTCAACTTTGAGTAGAGGTTTGTTATTTTGACCTCTTTTATGGGCCCAAGATTTTGATTCTTTTTGCATGAGTTAACCAATTATGTTTTTTGGACTTTAACCTGTGCTTAGTTTCCTTCACTGCTCGGTCCATCACAATACCCCCCCCCTCCAAACCCCAAAATGGCTTGTTCCAGCTCACCTCTCCCCTACTCTGGCTCTAGCGCTCTTGCTGCCAGAGCGATGGTGGCTGAGACGCAGCGGAGCGCAGGTGTAAGTGCCTGGCTTAAAGCAGGACATATTAGCTGCATTTAACCTTTAGTTATTTTTTTATAAAGTTATAGGAGTCAGACCATGTTTCTTTTTAGCTGAAAAACATTACACCAGGTAACCTGCAGTGTTGAAAACTTGTTTTCTGACTATGTTTGCTACCCTACAATCCGTCCTGCTCTGTAGTAAATTCAGCGGCATTGCATTGTCCTGTTGCTCCCATTGAAATGTATACAGCCTATTTAAAATCTAAAACTTAAAGTTGTCCGTAGCCTGCTGTTGTTACCACTGTCCTGTTTGAAATGGAATGAGAGAAGCTGCTTATTTTGTCATATGTGCCGATATTAAACCCAGGAGCCGCATTCAGGTAAAAGTGTAAGAACAAATGATCTGTCAATAAAGGATAATGTTGGATCAGTGTTTCAATAGTTATATCTTTTATTAGATGTACTTGTGGTCTGGTTATTTGCCTTTTAGTTGAAAGTACACTGAGAGAGGACATTTTTATTAGTGCTCTTAATAGTATTTTTTTTCATTTCAATGTAATTTTCTAATTAAATACAATCTATTTGTGTATGATTGTCAGTCCAAAGAGGGAGAGAGTAACAGAGGTATCTGTGTTTGACACGTCACTAGCCAAAGAGAACATTCTTGATAGGTGCCAACCTTCAATCCTGAAACAGTGACAATAACTGCAGTTCCTCTAATGTGCACTTCAAGCTGGCTCCAAATATTATTCAGCCACAAAGACTCCAATTTTAAAACTTAACACCTTAACAGCAAAATTAAACAAATTGACATCCTAGTACAAAACAGTAGTTTTAGCCACTATAGCATCATCATGACAGCTGTATGTTGGGGGGTGGGCGTGGAGTGTCATTGTATCAATTAAGGCTTAGAGCTGTGGTGGGCATACAATATACAATGACCAAACTGTTATTGTTGAGACTTCAACAGAATTGACCAAGTTCTTCTTTAATAATCAATCTCTGGTTGCTGTTGTTGTCAAATTATGTGTTTTTTCATTAATGTTAATTTTTATAGAATGTTGGGTTGTTTTTTTTTTTTCAAGACAGTCAGTTTAGTTTGAGCTAGTTTCCACAATTGGTTTCCTTGTTGTCCCTTTTTTAAAATATTTTTTTATAATAAAGTTGAGGGTGGTATTTGTGAAGGGTGGAAGTTCAACACAGATATTACAATCCAAACTCAACACTTTATGTCATTTAGATATAATACTTACAAGAGTCACCAGAGTTGATGTTCAGCCAAACATTCATCCATGGCCCAGAGCAGTTCAAACGTCAGTGGCATTCAGGAAATGTGTTTTTTCACCCCTACCTTACTCCTAAACTTGAATTACTTATAAAACAAAAAGACAGTATTATAAACATGGGTGCGTAGTAGTC
This sequence comes from Pundamilia nyererei, assembly GCF_000239375.1. NCBI lineage: Eukaryota > Metazoa > Chordata > Actinopteri > Cichliformes > Cichlidae > Pundamilia > Pundamilia nyererei. The sequence goes on along the minus strand of NW_005187740.1, from coordinate 423,970 downwards.
AGTAATAATTTGGATATTGCCACAAATTCGTATAACATTAAATAGTGATCAACTGAAAATTTTAACGGACTTATAGACACTTTCAAGCCAGAGTGAAATATGGGACTATTTAAGGTGACCTTAAATAAACGGGCACTGTTTGTAGTTATGCCAGTATTTTTACCTTTTGTGATATATTTATAATTTCTCTATTTGTTGTATTCAGAAAATTTACACTTTACAATTTTCCTTCAAAGTGGAGTTAATATTGACTTGAAGTTTTGTAATTCGCACATTTTTGTAAACCCGCGGATTTGAAGTTTAAAGTCTGCACTTTAATTTAACCTTAATTGTTTAATTTAAAATCTACTGTGGTGTTGTACAAAAGGAAAACTGCAAAAATGTGCCTTTGTCCAAAACATTATCAGCATAAATGTACCAGATGCTTATTGAGCTGACATTTTCTACCATTCAAAAAGACGACAATTGGGCATTTCCTCTTTATTAAATTTCATTTGATTTATATACATACACTCGACACTATATATAGTATTGTTTCAGTATTGTTTCTTCTTTTTTTAAAGTCTTTAATTTTTTGGACAAAAAGTTCTGTTAGAATTACTATTTTTTTGTTTGATTTTAGTTAATTATAATAACTATAATAACTACGGATCAAGAAGGAAATAATGAAGTGAGGACCTTTGTTTAGACTTTCCTTCTATGCTACTTCTTTTGTTACTATAAAACATACATTACCAGTACTGTCTTTACCTACAGTAGAGTCAGTACTTTCTCTGCTGGTCTGACGTCATGTCATGTACTGCTCATGTCCTTCATTGCTGCCGCTTGTGTCGTAACTAGAGACTGAGTTAACTGAGCTGAGTGTAGGCTCAAGGTCAAGTTTGATTTCCTTTTTGGTAACTGTGGTTTGGCATTAGATGTTGCATGTAACATAATCACTATGTGAAGGAAATGGAAAGTGCAGAGCACTTCTCTGTCAGTCCCATCAGAGCTGTGCTGCTTTGAGGCGATTCCCTTTTATTTTGGATGCTGAAGCCGATCATGGTTCTCCTGTGGATGATCCTTTTGGTGGTTCTGCTCTGTACAGAGGCCGAGAACATAAAGGCCAAAGGGGAGCTGGGAACAAATGTCACTCTAACCTGTACCAACAGGAGATCAGACATACACTGGTATATGGAGATCCACAGTCAGCTCAGAGGATGTATTGGCCGCAGTTTTTCTCCGACAGACTCTACTTACTGCTCTCCTGATTTTGAAACCAAATTTTTAATCTTGGGAAACAGACTCATAATAAAAAACTTCACAACAGAGGACTGCGGGCTTTACTTCTGTGGCAGGAAGAGAAATGGCAGCATTCATTTCGTGGAGACTTTTCGCCTCGTGTCAAGTATGTATCTCAGTTTTGCTTGACCTTATCACGGTTTTAGGGATTTGTTTGGGAGTTTGAAGTTGTTTATCCTTTATTATTTGGTATTTTGTTCTGTTTGTTTGTTTGTTTTTTATTGCTGTGGATTATATTAGTATTGTTGTTGCTGTTGTTTTGTTGCTGTGATAGGGTTACTGGGTACCTGGCTCTGGGTCCCACCCCGGAGCCAGGCCTGCCATGACCCACAGGACTGTTGGGCTGTTCTCCGGCTTGCAGCCTGTATGTATTTATATTTTTTTCTCTGGTTGACGACAAGGATGTATCCCTGAACCCTCAGGTTGACGAATGGGTCCTGAATGTTGTTTGTTTTCAGAAGGTGTGAAGGTGCTCATAAGTGCACGCAGGACGAGGACATCCTAGGTTGCAGACTGATGATTGATTTTGTAATTTCATCATCAGATTTGCAGCTGTGTGTTTTCTATACCTGCATAAAGAGAGGAGCTGAATTGTCATCCTTTTCTGTCATCAGGTGGTTGTGGTGGACAGGTCTGGCATGCTCTACTCACACAGAGTACACTGCAAGTGGGGCACTGATAAATGTTCAACTAAGGATATAGTTGGGTGGTGTAATGAATAATTTCAACACTTCCTCAATTACATTAACAGGTAGAGTCTGGAGATGAGGGGGACTACTTGCACAACAAGCTCACTGAGATAGTTCGAACCTCCTCGGTGGGAGGGCCCATAGGGTGGATGATAATTACCCTGAATTCCATCCTAGATGTTGTAGCCCTGTCTTGGTTGACTTTCCTTTACAATGTCACATGAAGATAGTTCTTCTGGACTGGGGTTGTGGTTATGGGAAAGGAGAATTTATTAATTAGTCCAAACTTGGATTAAGGTTTTCGTATTGGTCATGGATCGCTCGACCAACCTGTTATCCTGTCACAGGCTGGGTCTCTGACTCGGCATTTAGAATTTTATTTTGTATTGTTGAGACTTTCATGTCAGGTTTGTGATTATAGTTTGTGTGTTATTCTTATTTAGGTTTTAGTTGAGGTTAAGGTTAGCCATTATTTATCATCTGTCTCCTTGTTTTTCTGTTTGGTTTCATTTCTTGTCTGTCAGGTGTTTCAGGTCTGGTAAGCTGGTGTTGTCGTGTCTAAGTCTCCATGCTTGCTGTTTTACTTTGAAGAGGTCTTGTGTTCTGTGTTCATTATTTTAGTTCCACTTTCTCCTGGTGTCATCATGTTAATTTGTGTCAGCTGTTTGCACATGTGTTTCCCTCCCCCTCATCATCACATCATCATATCTGTAACATGCAACTTCTTTCGGTGCTTTGCTACTGGAAACTGAATTTCCCGGAGGAACCCACCCGAGGGATTAATAAAGTTTCATCTAATCTAATCTAATCACCTTGTGTGTATTTAATCTGTGTGTTTCCATTTGTTCCTCATGACGTCGTCTGTGTATCTTCTCCTCGTCATAGAAATCAGTCAGTTCAGAGTCGTCACAGTGTCTTAGTTGAGTTTCAAGTAGTAGTTTCACAGTCTAGTTTGTTTTTCGCTTTGATTAATGTTCCACGTATACCAGCCGAAATAAAGGCTCGCCTTTTGTTCGAGTTAATTCCGTCTGCTCGCCTGTGTCCGCACCTGAGTCCTCCAAACACACTCCCAACATATTCTCTCACAGATATTCAGGGTTCATGGGAGTATACATGTCTTTTGTGACCCGGAGAAAACATTTTCCTTCAAGGACAGGTGATCCAAACCACTGTTGTTCACGGCTCCAGATTAATTCACTGAGTTCGTCTGTGTTGTATCTGGGGGTGGAAGGTGGAAGACAAGCTCACTTGAGCCCCTAGAGCTGAACATAAAGCTTTTCATACATGTGATGCATGCTGGACAGTTACAAACCAGTGGTTTGTCATGCTGAGCAATTGAGGTTAGAAAAATAGAATGTAAGATGAAATAGAGATCCTTAGAAAACTGATCAGCAAAAGTAAGTATGAGTGTATTTCCAGTGGAATGACACAGAGATAGATCCAGAGTTGCTATATATGCGACCAAGGCTGGATAGGAATTGCTAGGGACTTTTGGGGCCTTAATAGCCAAGCTGGGAATAAGTGGGATGCCACATTATGGGCACAAATTGAACATAAAGAATATGTAGAAAATAAGATAAGATAAGATAAGATAGAACTTTATTAATCCCTCGGGTGGGTTCCTCTGGGAAATTCGATTTCCAAAAAGCACAGCACCGACAGAAGTTACAGTTACAGAATATTATATATATATATATACACACACACACATACACACACATATATAATACAGAGACAAATATAAATAAAATATACGAAGGGGATAAATAGAATAAATAGGAATAAAAATAAAAATACAAGTGAATTGCACATTTCAAGTATTGAGGTCTATTGCACCATTGACTATTTACAAAAAGTATTGCACAAGGTGCAAAAATGAATATAAATATGAATATAAAATGAATATAAATATGAAATGAATAAGGGAGGGGGGCCACCAAAACACTTTTTGAGTCATGGAGGATCTTGTCTTTATTTTCCACAAAAAAAAAGACGGTGTTTATAGGGGAGGTAGATGGATGTGTGGATTATTCCTGCAGCTGGAGTTTGAGATATATTTCACTGTGGGAAATGAAGTGATCGCTGGTGATCACTGCTGTGTCCATCACACTCATCCACATCATCATTGGTCACTTTACTCATTATCACGATGTTGCCATATTTTCATGGTCTTCCACTATCTCTGGTCTCTATATTACTACACCTGTGTGTGTGGCCCTTATCGTTTCAGTTTTTTGCAACAAAACTATTTTGTACATGGCAGTGTCTGTGCAAGTTTTAGAAACATTATTTGATCAGTTTGTCTACTGAAGCTGTTAAAAAAGCAAACCAAAATAATATTTTCTATTTTAAAGAAATGACTATTTCTTTATCATCTACATTTTTGTCTAATATTTGAGGATAAACGTTTGGGACTTCAAGTGTAAACTGTATGTGTTTACTTTATCACAGTTTCAGCTTTTCATCATCAACTTTTAAATTTCATCTTTGTCCTTTTGCAGATGCCACTCTGTCTGACAACAACAACCCACAGAACAACTGCATCCCGAGTCAGTTCTTCATCATTATCATCTCTGTCTTTGTTGCCACTGTCATCATTCTAATAATGGGTCAGTGTATAGATTTTGTTGTCAATAACTTTGAAAGACTTTATGATCTTAACAAGAAATATCCACAGCCAGATCCTTCAAATTCAAACCAAACATAGTGATTTACTTATCATATATATATTTGCACCAATCCAAATATTTACCTTTACATATAAAAGACACCACACTTAGGTTTATTTTATTTTTAGAATTTGTCTTTTAACTTTCAGTTTAGTTTCAGTTAGTTTCCAGAGAGTTTTTGGTCTGTATAATTTTTATTGTTTGAAAATGTTCTGTCTTGTTTTTATATTGTAAATATATAAATAAGCTTTTGTTTTCAGTTATACAATTTCAGTTATACAATTCAGGGTTTTAGTTTGTCCATACTTCTGAAAAGATGTCCTTTAAGTTCTAGTTTTTATTTTAGTTCAATATTTTCACTTTTATCTTTTTAGTTTAATATTCGTTGATGGTAATGAACTTTAATTTGCTGCTGATTGGATGCACAACACTGTTAGGAGTTTCACTTCTAGAGCAAAGCGTTTTCATTCATTAATCATAAGACTGCTTATGAAGCTGTGAGTTTGGAGGTAAAGTGACTTAGAGATCTGTTGACAGGTGGGGTTTTCACACTGCTGTGCTTGAGGAAGAAAAACAGCAGCACACAGCTGGATGATCCGTCGAATCACATCTATGAGAATTCTATAACACTGTAGCTGAGCAGGTAAGCAAACCAATGCTGATTCTTCAGTTTAATTTTTAACTCAGTTTTATTCATATTATGCCAAATCACAACAACGGCTGCCTCAAGGCACTCATAATATTGTAATATAAAGCAGTGGTCCCCAACCTTTTTTGCGCCACGGACCAGTTTATGCCCGACAATATTTTCACAGACCGGCCTTTAAGGTGTCGTGGATAAATACAACAAAATAAAACTAGTACTGAAAAAAAAGAAGATTTATTCATAGCACACGTGAAAAGACCCAGGAAAACCGAGTTAACGATAAAAATGATAACAAACTAACGCTGAAAACCGATAAAAACCCTGAAAACCATACATTTCACACCCGAGCCTCAACTCTCGCGGCCGGTACCAAACGACTCACGGACCGGTACCGGGGACTGCTGATATAAAGAACCTACATCATTACAAAAAACAGATAAAACTCAAAAAAATCATATGACCCTCTGTGAGGAAGCACTTATGCAACAGTAGGAAGGAAAAACTTCCTTTTAACAGGAAGAAACCTCAAACAGAACTAGGCTGTGGGAGGGGCAGCCATCTGCCATGGCCAGTTGGGGGTGAGGGGAGAAAGGAAGCAAACTGTGGGTGCTAATGCTGCAATATTGTTGCTGAAACTACTAGTTACTACCATGAGACCTGAATTAAGTATTGCACTTCATAAATGTTTTACAAAATACTAAAACTCTCTTAGAATCACGTGTAAACAACAACTTGTAAAAAGAAAGTAAAAACATTGGAAACTATGCTTCTTTTTTTCTTTTAATTTCAGAAACATAAATCTTGACTAACTGAACTGATATTATTTATATGGCATTATTGCTAAGTCTGCATTTATGTTCTGCTAATTCTACTTTCAGTCTGTGGTGTTGTGACTACTTATGGTCATATGGTCACAAATGGCAACAATTCTTAAAAGTGAGGCCGAATCTTTCGTGGCTGTATTCCTTCTATTGACCAGCAGGAGGCGACTCCTCTGGTTGTTAGAAGATGTCAGATCACATAGACATCTCTGATAAAGTGATTTACTGCTCACTTAATCTTTGATAACAATAATCACTTTAAGGTGACAAGTTTCACGTTTTATTCACATTTACAGGATAAATAAACATGTTTACAGTCTGCTCTAAAAAAACTGTTTTGATGTCTATAACTCCCCCCATAGCTGTACAGGACTCACCTCAGGCTTAGAGCTTGTAGTATTATTAGTGTTTGAACAGAATACATAACAGTACCCAAAACACAAATGTTAAGACTTCAAAACACGATTTCCAAATAACTTCTTTTAATAATCAATCTGCTGCTAATACTGCAGCACACTGTCACTACCCACACTGCTTAAAAGTACCGCTACAGTATTACTACTTCCCTATACTGAGCAACTGTCTTGTCTTTCAGGATAAGAGGATCCAAATTATGGCGTAGATTTCCAGCTGAACCAACAAGACATCACTGAAAGATTTCTTTGCCTTTCATCAAACTTTGGGGATGGGATATATTGTTTTTCTCATCATTTATTATTGTTGCTGTCAGACTCATTTTAATTGGTTATTAATTGGTTTACATTAAACTAAAAACTGAAATATGTATATATCTTTGTTCTCTACAACACAAAGCTGACTAAGTCAGGATAAACATCATTAGAAAATACCTGTACAGTTATTATGTAAAACTTTAAACTTATGTAGATATAGATTTTTTTTGTGCTTTGTTTTTTTTTCATTTGTTTGTTTTATCCTTTAATAAAACTTTAAGCTGTGCCGTGTTCTTGTTTTTTATTTTCAGAAGGAAGTACAGGAGAACGTCTGTGGTTTAAAATATTGAATTTGCTTCAGCAGTTGAACTTACAGGTTACAGCACTGGACCTCTGTGTGAAATCAGCCATCTGTCTTCACACAAAAGGATGAGCCTGGATTGGGCCGTAGAGTTTTATACAACGTGACAGTCCTGCTGTCTCCCTACGAGTCTTCTCTCCATTCACATTCATGTCCAACCTCGCCTCATATCCGCACCTTTTCCTGGAATAAGACAGAGAAGAGAAAACACCTCCCTGACTAGCCCTCATCATTAATATTATCCTACTGATTCTCTTTATTATCTAAGTTTGGGACATTCTGTCAGGACTCCCTTGGCCAAGAAAATATCATCCTGGCTGTTAACTAGTTATAATATGTAAGCATGTTGCAAAACCGTCTGCGCTACTGCATCACATCACAATAATTCAATTCAGTTATAGCACTGATGAAGCTTTTGACCCTAAAAAACACAGAGTGCAAACTCTTTAATGAGCACACAGGAATTTGTATATAAAAATAATAAAAACAGCTTTATGTAATAATTTTATTCCTAACAGCAGCAGTCATTTGAACATGTGAAGGGCATTTTGTACTGACAAACAGACTTTGAACAGTATTTGAAACTTAAAGGGATCATTTTGTTGCACTGGCACCTAGTTAAATTCAGCAATATTACCAGTAATTGTAGTAAAAAATATTGTAAATGGAGTAGTACCCCTGTAGTAGATGTAATAAAAGACTATAACTACTAGAGGTGACTATGTTAAGTTATAACCAGGATTATATGTAGTAGGAGCTGTAGTTTTCATAGCAGTACTGATTGCATAACGCAGAGTTGGATTTGTAATATCAGTCTCCCAAAAGGTTGATTCTATTCATCTGCTCATGTAGTACTTGATAGTACTACTACCACTATATGGGGGTGTGGTTCATGTTATATTAATGTTTCAGTACTTGAAGGTGACACTTTAATCACTGAAACACTGATACACTTTATAACTCACTTTATAACACACAATACACAACTAAACACACAACTTAGTTAGAAACAGGAAACAGTCAGGGCCCCAGCCAGGCTTGACAGGGGGAAATATATAGCAAAAGCCATTCAGTTTCCAAGCAAAGATCAGCTTCCACCTGCAGCTTCCACAAGCAAAAACAGCAGAGAAAATGAACATTGCCGCCCACAGTAGTGGAGGAGAGAAAACAATACACAAATTTGTCTGCATTGACTTACTGATCACAAACCAGTTTAAGTTCTATGGTTTCTTTCATTTAAAGTAAAACAGTGTTGTAATTGGTTTTGATGTGCATCACATTCAGCTGTGGGTCTTGGTTTGCGACATCATACTAACCCAAACTGTGGGCTGGATGTCAACATGTCCTATAAATTACTTGGTGTTTGAGGTTTCCTATCGCTGATCAGAGTCACCATTTAACTCATCAGAGCTGAGCTGCTTTCAGACGACTCCGTCTTGTTGTGGATGCTGAAGCTGATCATGGTTCTCCTGTGGATGATCCTGTTGGTGCTTCTGCTCTGTGCAGAGGCCGAGAACGTGACCGAGGTCAGAGGAGAGCTGGGGACCAATGTCACTCTAACCTGCTCCAATCAGACATCAGACACATACTGGTACATGGAGATCTACAGTCAGTTCAGAGCAGGTATCGGCCGCAGTTTTTCCTCAGCAGGCTCTACCTACTACTCTCCTGGTTTTGAAACCAAATTTTCAATCCTGGGAAACAAACTCGTGATTAAAAACTTGACAGCAGAGGACTGCAGGCTTTACTTCTGTGGCATCAAGAGAGGAGGCAGCATTTGTTTTATGGAGACTTTTCGCCTCGTCTCAGGTAAGAACCACAGTTTATTTAACTTTATTGTTGTAGGATTAGTTATTCTTCAGGCCTATGATCCATTAGCAGTAAAGCATATTTTGAAAAGACTGATTGCATCTCAAACTTGGTGCAGAGGTGACACATGGATAATAGATAAAATGTCTACATTTGGATCATTTTTGTTAGTTGTGCCTATGTGAGGTGGTGGTTTGTGGCAGCGCTTATTTTTTGCAAGGAAACCATAGGGTGCATGTAGAAACAGCTCCCTGCTCGGATTGGCCACGTGAAAAACAAAAATGCCCACTCCCCTTTTCGTACTATCAAAGTGACAGACTCATTGTCTCTTTGTACCATCAAAATATCTTGAACTTAAAACCAATGCATTGGGGAAAAATTGTGCTTAAAGTGAACATCCACCTGGTTTTATAGATGTCTCAGTCATCGATGCTGCCTGTGGGTTCTTCTCAGTTTAGCTAACATCAGGCTGCACATGTGTTATCACCAGAAGTTTCACTCTGTTCACTCCAATATATTGAAACCAGACAGTCTCTTCCAGAGGAGTGCACAGCTTGAGAGTAGCATCTCAGGTTTATGTGGCCACATCTTTGTCTCTGCACTTACTCTAGAAAAAGGGAGCTGAACGGCAGGTGCAGCCGTGGGATTTTGGCCTCTTTGGTTATACCCATATTGAAAGGCTTTGAACAGAAAATATGTAAGACCACAATCTGTCTGAGTTTGTATCTGAAAGGTGACATCATCTAGTTTCTAAAAGAATAACCAAACTCTTAGTGCATTGCAAATGGAAAATATTTTCCTTTACCAGCCTATGACACATTCTCACAAGTTTATGTTTCATCTGTTGTGGTTTCACAAAGGACATTGTCACCCACTGCTTGGTATCAGTTCTGTTTCCAGGAATAAATTATCTTAACTTTCTTTATGTTTCCATTTGGGGATGTAAATCAGGTACATGTGAATCTAAGACTAATTATACTGCTCTCTTTAAAGAGGTAACTGAGACCTAATGAATGTTAAGCAGTTAAAATAAAAGGTAAGTGAAAATTCGATTCAAACAGCTGCCTTACCTTTTCTGCTCTAAATTTCTGTAAGGTGGCCAGAGTATACACATTTATCTCTCTATTGGGTGGATTTAAAATGTACAATTTGCTGAAATGCATTTGCCTCATTTTAATGCATTTTTTAATTAAGTTACAGTCTAAAGTCTCCATTGCCATTGTTTTTTTTTTTTTAAGCATTCAGTATATTGAAATTATCTCAAACAAATCTTAATGATATCAACAAATGAATAGACCGGCTGAGATGTAATGATCACAGATCATTTCTTGAGATTATGATGAAATTCAGTGACAGATGAAGTTAACTTTACTGAAGTGAAGTGGGTGGATCTAGATGTGTGCATTTAGGGTTATGACTGAAGTGGGCGCCAATGGGTTGTGGAGAATACGGTTGTAAAATGAGAGTGGAAAATACATTAATGGAATATATGCTGCATCTTCACACATTCCAGGCTGCAGGTATTTACCACAACTGCAGATGTAGTAAATACACAGCAGCAATAGTATTGCAGGAAATAGTCTGTTTTCCTATTGTGAGGTAAAGTGTGCAGATAGGTCTTGTAGGCAGTTATTCTTTCTTCTTTCCTTCTGAGGTTAGGAAGGCCATAGTAGCAGGTAAGTGTCAGGGTTGCAAATGCAGGACCCAAATGCCAGACTCTTTGCAAAAAACAAAACACATGAGCTGTGTCTGGGCGTGCTCCAAGTGAGTACGTGTCCCTGAATCCCGTGCAGTTTCTCCCCCAATGATGATGGTCTGTTTCTCCGCTCTGTCTCTCTGTTTCCTTGTGCTTGCTCATCCTTCCGTTTCCGCAATCGGTTTCCCACACAACGATCCAGCGTCAAAGAGAGCTCAGCCACTCTCCTAAGTAGTTCCCTCCAGACAAGGCTGACCAGCTGAGGAGTGTGTCATTATCCTCCTCAGGTGTGGCAGTCTCCTGGCCTCTTGGCCAGCACTCACCAGGCCTCACAGTGCCTGTAAACCGGCCTACTGGAAACACACACACCCACACATACCCCTGCAAGTAGCGGTGCAAGCACAAAACAAAACACATGAGCTGAGTAAGCCTAACCCAGACCCAGGATGACCTGCGAGGATCGCCAGCCCGAAAAAAACTCCAACAAAAACCCATGATCTCTGGGTACACAGACCCAGGCCCATGACATTAAGTCTATGCAACTTTACACCTGAAGGATCCAGTCAGTCAAACACAGTATTAACCCAAATTGCACTGTACTGTCTGGAGATGGAAAAAGTTTCACTTCCTGTCAGGCTTGAGGTGTTTGTGGGTACAACACCCAAGTCATCATTTTCAGAAAGAAGTGTAGAGCTCTTGTCGGTCAACACCACAGAATGGAACCAAGACACAGCATGTCTCTAACAGACGCTACTTACTGCTCTTCTGATTTTGAAATCATGTTTTCAATCACAGGAAACAAACTCAAACTTCACAGCAGAAAACTGCAGGCTTGACTTCTGTTGCAGAAAAAGGAAAAAGGCATTTTGTTGCGACTTTCTCCCTCGTCTGTGTCTCCAAAACATTAAAAGAAAAAGCTTATTTGACTTAACCTAGTGTTCAGGCTTTTTGATTATTTCTAGCAAATTGTTTTTATCTTGTTTTTATGTCCGGCCTCTTATTGTCTGTTGCACTAACAAGTGCTAAAGTGAACATATGAGGAAATTAACTCATGTAGTAAGTTTCACAGGTCAAAATTGCTTTCTTTTTTGTATGTTATAAAGACTGTCCATTTTAAAGTTACTGTGTACTGGCTCTAAACACACCTCAAGATAAAGTGGTGATATGCACTGGAGTCCACCATATGACAGAAAAAGTAAGTAACAGGTTTATCAGGTGATAGTTCATCATTTCTGTTCTGTTTGAGATCTTGGTGTGTTGTTTAGATTTCACTTTTTGTTTTGTTTTTTCCTTTTCATGTTCACATTGCTAATGTTCTGCAGAACACGTGGATAGGTTTGGGAATGATAGGTTAGATTAAATCATAACCCTTTACAAGATTTACTCTATGCAATGAAAACTGACACTTACCCAGTACATTTAAATAGGACACAGAGAGTTCTTTTACTAGTATCTATATGTGATCTTAGAATCAGAAATGTCTAATTTTTCCAATAAATCTAATGAATACAAAAGCAAACCTTGTGGTTGTCTCTGACACCAGGATCTTTGTTGATCGACTGTGTTTTTCACTGGCCTCTTTGGTAAGATTAGTTTCAGAGGTTTCCACTTCACCATGAGTTACTTTGCCCATCATTACTTTAAGCTGCCATATTTCATTGACCTTCTCAGTCTCTGGTCCCCATATCACTGATAAAAAAGTCTCTTCCAGTGTCTACGGCTGTTCACTAACTCACTGTTTTGTCTCTTTTTAATGGAATTTTTATATTGTTAAGCACTTTGTGCAACATTGTCTGTCTGGAAATGTGCTAAATAAATACATTTGACCTTGACCTTAAACGTTCAGGTTGCTTCACAGAAACTTTCTACGTCTTGTTTTCAGTGTCTACAAATCTTGCCAGTTGCACATAGTATTTCAATCTGGACAGATTATTAGAAAGAATCGGGCGATCGTGGCTACAGAGTTGGGCGTTCGTCTTGTAATCGGAAGGTTGCCGTTTCGAGCCCCGGCTCCGACAGTCTCGGTCGTTGTGTCCTTGGGCAAGACACTTCACCCGTTGCCTACTGGTGGTGGTCAGAGGGCCCGGGGGCACCAGTGTCCGGCAGCCTCGTCTCTGTCAGTGCGCCCCAGGGCGGCTGTGGCTACACTGTAGCTTGCCATCACCAGTGTGTGAATGGGTGGATGATTGTATATAGTGTAAAGCGCTTTGGGGTCCTTAGGACCAAGTAAAGCGCTATACAAATTACAGACCAAAGAATAAAGAAGATTTACTGATGAACAGAATTTTGATAGAGTTATTTGGTTGTTAGACTCCGACGGCTCATCTCAGTGAATAGAACCCCAGCTGTGAAAAGGATTAGACTGCGACCTAATCTTTGAAAAGTTTGTTGGAAATGTGAACAACTGGGTTTTACTACAGTACTTTGCAACAGTAAAAAAAACCTTGATGACTTGTAAACATAAATTTAAAATGTATTAATGTAATCTTTTTTCACATACTTTTTCCAGATGTCATTCTGCCTTCCAACAACCTACAGAACCACTGCAGACTGAGTCAGCTCATCATCCCTCTTTCAGTTAATGCTGCCATAATTCTAGTATTTGGTGAGTTAGTTACGGTAAATAAGTTTAACTGGGCCATACCTGGTCCACAAACAGCTTCTGTCACACAGCCAATATTCACCAGAGCCAAAACATATTTAACTCCTGTGGAAGCCAAGATGGTAGCATGAGTAGATCTTAAAGGTTAGAGATATTTCAAAAACAACAGTATAGTGTTGGACACACTTGACTTGAGACAAGATTGATGTTTCTCTTTCTGAAATAACTCTTGTAAGATACTTTTTGCAGCTGTACACAGAAACTAGTTTATCATCAGCATAAAGTTGGATCTCTGCATCATGAACAGTTCACTTCAGCGCTGTTCAGAGTTTAAAGATCAGATTTGTTCATTCGTCACGAGACGTCTTGTACTAACGTGAGTCTGAAGGTAAAGTGACCCAGTGATCTGTTGGCAGGGATTGTTTTTGTAACACTGTCTTTGAAGAGGAAAGGCTGCAGCAACCAGGGGGATAATGTTTCAGTTCAAATCTCTGATGAATCAGAGGTGGTTCAGGCTCCGGTAAGCAATTGCTGCTATTACTAAGAAATGAAATGGAACTGTTAGTGCTAATCTTACAAACTTGGAACATTTTGTTTTTGTTTTGTTTACTTTTGTTAACATTTTTTTTTCATTAGTATATTCCCTTATTCCTGATTTCCTGTGCTTGTCTGTGCTTGTTCCTGAGATTACTACCTTGTTGTACTAATTCCTTCTGTTCTTTTTCAGCCAAGGGTGATCTACTCCCAACCCGAATGATGCCACTGAAAAAAATAAAATAAATTAATAGTCTTTACTGTAATAGTCTTTTTTAAGACGACTTTGTCTTGTTCTGGATCCCGAAGCTGATCGTGGTTTTTCTGTGGATCATGTTGGCGGTTCTGCTCTGCACAGATGCAGAGAACATGACTGATATTCAAGGGGAGCTGAGGAGAGATTTCACTTTAACCTGATCCAGTGGGGCTTCAGATAGTGTTGAACCTAAAACCAACACTTGTGGAAACTTACAGACTTTTCTCTTAGTGTTTTACTTTAGTGTTTACTTCAACAACAATGTCAACATGTTTCCGCCACAGTTTTTCTTCAGACTCTATCTACTGCTTTTCAAATTTTGCAACCAACTTGTCAACCTTGGAAAACAGACTTGTCACTTTAGATTTCAGAGTAGAGGACTACGGGCTTTACTTGTGTGGCAGGAAAATAAATTATATAATGCATTTTGTGAACATTTTCTGACCAATATCAAGTAAGTACCAAAGGTTTTTGTTTATTTATTTATTTTGACTGTGTGGTGTCTTTCAAAGTTGAAGAGATGTTGTTTACTGATCCATTGTTGTCAGATTCTCTTTGAAAATGACATTTGACTTAAAAACCACAAATATTAATGTATTCATATCATCTTTAGGGAGAAAATAAATGGCTTCCATGTGGTGTTTCAGCAGCATTGTTAGAATTTTTTAATCTATTATGATGTGACACTCATGTGAATGTTTGGCATTGTGTTAAAAAAGAGAAAACAGCAAGCTTTCTGCACTTCCATGGTCACTTAACTGCAAGCTGTAGTTATGTAACCATGGAAGTGAATTTTGTATTACTGAGAGAGAGAGAGAGAGAGAGGGAGACAGAAAACCCTGTCAAGTTGGCATCTGAAAGCAGAGAAGTCTTCAGATTTTAAGGGCTCAGTTTACAACATTTCCACTGAGCAAAAGTTGTAGTCATATATTAACAGAAGTTTTACAACACCACTAGCACATTCTTGGAAATGCAGACTTGTAGAAAGGGTAATACGGAGATCAAACTAAAAGTGTAAGGTGGAGTTGGATTTGTAGTATCAGTACTACCAGGTGGTGTAGATCATGCTGTTGGAGTTTTACAGTATTGGATCTGTGGAAAGACACTGGAAAAGTTACAAAAATGCACAAAAATGTTTCAGATATATCTATGTATCACAAAAATAGCACTTTCCCTGTTGATTGTGTGATGTTCTTATGCTACTCAGTAATCATGGTGGATAGATTTGTTTCACCAGACCTGAAAACTATATAAGCTACAGTTGTGTGAAAAAGTGCTTGCCCACTTACTGATTTCCTATTTTGTAATATTTTTGTCACACTTAAATATTTCAGATCATCAGACAAATTTAAATATCAGAATAATTACTCAAATAAACAAGATACATCTTCTAAATGAAGGTGTTTGTTATCAAGGGGGGAAAATGTGTGGAAAAGCGATTTCCTGCTAAATGGTTGGGCCACCCTTCGCAGCAACAACTGCAATTAAGTGTTTGCGATAACTGGCAACTGTGTAGAAATGTTGGTACATTCATCTTTATATAATTGTTGTAATTCAGCCACAGAGTGTGTTTAAGCATGAGTGGAACTTTTTAAGGTCATAACACAGCATCTCAATCGGACACATTTAAGTGTGTAATCTGCCTCGTCTCTCACCCCTTTATGGATATGAACTGCCTCCCAGTCTCATAGATCAGAACTTATGCTCTGGGGGTCATACAATAAGTTTCTCCCCTTTTATGCTGATAGCAGTGAATGATGCAGTGGTATTTCATGCAGCATGAGATGGTGCATTGCCTTGCATGAAGATGATTTCCTTGCAGAAAGCACGGTTCTTCTCTTTCTACCCTGGAAGAAAGTGATCAGTCAGAAACTCCAGATACTTTGCAGAGATCATTTTTACACCTTCAGGGATCCTAAAGGGGCCGACCAGCTGTCCCCCCGTGATTCTGACTCAAAACATGACTCCACCACCTCCTTGCTGACATCGCAGCCTTTTTGGAATATGGTTGCTGTCCACCAACCATCCACCAACCCTAACCCATCCATCTGGACCATCCAGGGTTGCACGACACTCATCAGTGAACAAGACTGTTTGAAAATTAGTTTTCATGTAGTTCTGGATCCACTGCAGCCGTTTCTGCTTGTGAGCACTGGTTAGGGGTGGCTGAATAGAAGGCTTACACATAACTGCAATTTTCTGGAGGATCCTACACCTTGACATTCACGGGGTTCCAGGCTCACCAACAGCTTCAAATATTTGTTTGCTGCTTTCTTAATGGCCTATTAGCAGCTGCTGTCTTAATCCGATGTATGTCTGACAGAAACCTTCCAGAGATTTTCCTTGTTTGAGGTGACCAAATACTTATTTTCCACCCTGATTTACGAATAAATTCTTTACAAATCCTACCATGTGGATTCATGGATTTTTTTTCACATTCTGTCTCTCACAGTTGAAGTGTACCTCTGGTGCAAATTACTGACCTCTGTCATCATTTTAAGTGGGGGAACTTGCACAATCGGTGGCTGACTAAATACTTTTTTGCCCCACTGTAACTGTTTTTCACAATTTCAGGAGTCCCCTGCTGGACATACAGGTTCAAGGCTCCACTTTTTCAGTGCTATCACTAATAATACTGATACCCCAAAAGTTGATTCTGTTCATCTGGAAGCAGCGTTTTCAGTGGGAGAAACGTTTCTCCCAAAGTAATACTGATAATAGTCACAGTGTACTGAGTACTTGTGTGCTGTGTTTAAGGATGAGGAGCATAATTTTCTGTTCATCTTCCCTTGGATTAAAAACTGACTTCCAGGTTACATTTATGCATTTTTGGCCTTCTGTGGAACCGAATACTTCATAAATTTTGATTTAAATCTTTCTATAAATAGACTCAGACTAAAGTCCGAGTGGTACAGCAAATTTAATGCTAATTAAGAAAACTACCACACTACAGATTGTGTGTCAACTATCATTTTTATTTAAGGTTTTAGAAGTTTTTTCTGCAAAAGCAACTTAGAGACACAAGATGGAGCCACTTGATCAGATCATCTTTGTTGAACAGCTGAAGCCCACCAGCTCTGGTGTTTGATTATTTAGAGTTTACTTCACACTACTTTAGACCTGCTGTTAGTTCTGCTAAACAAGATTTACTTATTGTCATTATGTTGCTATAACATAACAAAATTGCAGTGGTGCCCTCTGTGATAAAGTAAATACAAAAAAAGATAAATGAAAAGATTAAAAAAAGATAAACGGAGAAGTCTGTAGAGTACAGTGACTGGATGTGAGTGTGCGTGCAGGGAGTCCATGAGCCTATGTAAGTGTGTCTGCAGGGCAGCAGAGGGAAAGGCAGATGGCTTTCACAAAGTTGGTATTTGTGGTTTGTTGTTTTATCAAAAAAAGCCAAAGCGAGCGTGTAAAGAAGGAAGTGTGGAACACTTCACCGTCAGTCACAGAGCTGAGCTACGACTCAGACTTGTTGTTGCTGAAGCTGATCATTGTTCACCTGTGGATGGTTCTGTTCTGAGCAGAGGCAGAGGATGTGACCAAGGTCAAAGGGCAGCTGGAGACAGAAATTTCTTGCTTTTATTCATGATTTAAAATTTTCAGTTCATCTTAAACTTATCTCAGTTGTTCTGTCTCCAGGTATCACTTCATGCACTGACTCAGACCAGCAGCAGCAGAAGACCAGCCTTCCTGATTACCGCCCTCATTGTTTTCATAGTGGGTGGGTGTAATATCATTAGTAGAGTCAACAGCTACTCCAATACAGATATTTGCAGCATTCGCAGTAATGATACAAAGAAAATAAAACCGCTAGAATTCAAATATTTAACATATCGGCACAAAATAAAATTAAAGGTATTAAAATTAAGTAACTACAACCAAGATGAACAATAATACATCACTTATGACACTGTGGCATTATTGGTTTAACAAAAGCAAAACCAAACCGAACCATGTAGAAGCAGTGACATTAGTGTGGATGCTATTAGAGTATTTCTTCTTGTTTCCAGTTGTAAGAGCTGCTACTATTGCTAAAATCACAGCTGCTAACAAAACTAAAAATGAACCTATGAGATGTTAATGATGAAAGATGCACATAGCTGCTTTTGCGGTTGTTTGTGTTAAAGCTGTGAGTTCAGTACCTTTTTCTTTCTGTTTCAGAAAAAAACACCTGGTGTAATTTTGTACATCAGTGCATTTTTATTCGTTTTTTAAGTTTTTTTGAGATTTAGACAAACACACATTATCAGCTCCTGTTTGAGATCATAATAATGCATAAGAATGACAGTAATATTGTGTAATTCATCTGAATACTTTCACTGAAATTCCCACAGTATCATCAGTGATTGTCATAAAGAACAGAAATACATGTCGGAGAGTTTTCAGGTGCAACTGACTGAATGCATCATAACTCAGCTGTGTAGGAACCTATGAGTGTAGAATCACACCACCAATCCTGTGAATGCTGAATAACTGCTATAACCACATCATGTTTAAGCAGGTCTGTCTCTCTGCCTGTAGACACTGGTGCAGTCAAAGCCCAAACACCACAAGTGGATGTTCAGTTACCATAAATGCATATCACACATATTTCTCTCTCAGATATGATGAGGTGTTAAATCCTTAAATGAGGCAGATGTGCTAGTTGTAATGGAGTATTTTCAAAGATACTAGTTTCACAAAGAAATGATCTTCTTCATCATCATTATAAGGTAATGGTCAGAATCTGAATCTGTTAAGAACACTAATATTTATAAACAGGAAGAGAGTGCAAGACAGAGACTTTGATCACAGGAAAAGCAGGCTACAGCAGACAACAGCTGACTCAGTCATTAAGATAGTTTTATGATTGGTTCATTTACTTTGCTTGCCTTAATGTTTTCTTGCTCAAGTACAAGTAAATGAAGTAGTTTTACTGCTGTCAGTGGGAGCAGCAGAAGGAAGCAGCACAGAGGTGTTAGAGTCAGATTAACTTTAAAAGCAGTGTTAACCTGAACTGCACAGTGCTCACTGAAGGTTGAAAAGGTTTCATTTCCTCTGACTACTGACACCTCTGAGGTGTCAGTGGTTTTTATTTTCTTCTTTTTTTTAATTCAGATGTGACATCAGCCAAGCTCACCATGTAAAGTAGGAAGTACAGAGCACTTCTGTGTCTGTCCCATCAGAGCTGAGCTGCTTTCAGACGACTCCGTCTTGTTGTGGATGCTGAAGCTGATCATGGTTCTCCTGTGGATGATCCTGTTGGTGCTTCTGCTCTGTGCAGAGGC
>NW_005187740.1:395063-402504 GCF_000239375.1 Pundamilia nyererei | reverse complement strand
GATCCGTTCACAGGATACAAACTACAGATTCCTAAAGCAGTAAATTGCAGCCAATCTCCTGAGATCATTTGTGTTAGCTGTTATCGTATTATGCTCAATACAAGGGGCTTGCTACTGTCTTCAAACAGATGTCAGAACTACCAGAGGATTGTGTCACTGATGTAACATAAGGGTTTAAAAATGACTGTTAAAGCAAGTGAACATACATGTATGAGCCTGGAGGAGCATTTCAGCCATGCGACTTGCCTTTTTTCCCTCTAAATAGGATGTTTGTCGTGTCCTTTTTTTGTCCTTGTTCCTTTTAAAGGTTAATTAGGGTCATTCACTTGTGGTTCCTTTAGTTCTGTGTTATTTAACCTCCCTGTGTGTTTGTGTGTGTCTGTTATTTGGAGTGTTGAGTTCTCAGTCATGTTCAAGTGAGTCTATGTTCTTTTGTTTGTTTGTTTGTTTGAACATTTGGACTTTTGCATTTAAGTTCTAGTTGCCGTCCATGTTTATTATTGTGTGATTAGTTTCCTTATTGTTTCTTTTATTCAGTGTAGCTCTCTCTGTGGTTATTCTCTAAGTTACTTCCTGTTCTACCTTGCTAGTTAGTTGTCACCTGTTTCTTGTGCCTAGTTTGTCTTTGCACCTTTATCCAAAACTTAGCAACAATACACTTTGTGGGTCCTCCCTCCTTTTACGCTCCAGACTGTGATAATGTTAGTCTTAAGCAAGGTTCTTTACACCTATTTGCACTGTAAGCTTCACAATATCTTATGTTCTCATGTAATGTGAGGGATCTGAACAATTTCATGAGCACATTTAACACTGTAAAGTCTAAGTACCTTAGCTAAGTATTCCTAACACTGTGCAACCAGGTAACATTATGAGAAAATTGTATTTTCTCATTTTTATTTATTTTATTTTATTATGACTTTGTTCTGTTTCTAAAAGCTAAAAAGCACATTCATTCAGATGCAGTAAGGCCAAAGGTCAGGGTAACTGTCATTGATGGCGACCTCACAGAGTTAACTTTGTGAGAGTATAAATTAAAGACGTATAAAGTCTAAACATTTTCTAGGATTTGATTTCTAAGATCTGGTTACCTCCCCTTGTTTCATTTGAGTTGATAATGTTTGGTGGGTGCAAAGGCAGAACACCGAATGGTTGTTGGTGATAAACAAGTGAGGGAACACGTTTTTACCAGCTGAGCATTTTATATCAGCTCTTCGAGGGAACAAGCCAGCAGGAAGCTGCGCTGAGTGAGCCGATTAAACAAATATTCTAAAAATTTTAATGTGCAGCTCTTTTGCATCTGTCTGTTACACTCAGCGGGTTAAATTTGGAACCAGTTCAGGGTCCAATTCATTTATTATGTAAGTGGAAAGGGTGCATCAATGGTAATATACACATGTGCATATGCATACGTAGCTGATGGTGTGTTACTGATGGAAAAGTCATTTCCATTTTACTGTGCTTACCTTCTATGTTGATGAGAGAAAGTACTCATCAACATAGCTTTGAAGTGTCAACATTCAACAGTGTAGATGCTGCAGTCAGTGAACATATTGTAAATAAACACACATTCTTAAAAAAAAAAAAAAAAGTAAGTCCTAAAATTAAACAGAATTCACTCATCTGGAAATTTACTGAATCCACACTTTATCACATCTACTACTTTTTTGTCTTTTCTAAGCTTTCCACTTTAAAGGTCAAAGTAGTTGATCTAAACATGTCTAACACTTGATTTGGTGACACTCACTTTCACCACAAATTCAAGGAAGCGTCTAGCATGCGATGTGTACACATAGCTATTTTCTCTCTTTTAAAAAACAAAAAGTAAATTCTCTCAAGGTGTCCTTGGTGTTGTTGGTGGTGATTGAGTCCACATTAGGACAGGAGATAATAAATAACGTAACAAGTTTACCAACCAAGAAGTTGTCTCGTGTTTGGATGCTGTGTCTTTGAATCTCACTGGTTAGTTTCATTTGCACTTTATCTGGTTACATCTGGTTACAAAAAACACTAAAAACCTGTTTAACTTTAAAAAAGATGGTGATTTAAAATAAAACACTTCACCATGCACACTTAAAAATGAAAACTTCCAGTGCACTGTGAGAATGACAATGAGACCTCTCAATCATCTGAACCTGATGAGCAAGAAAAACAAACATAACACGTACATATCCACTGCTTTACAAAACTGTTTGCTAACTATTGACGCTTATAGTTGATCACTTCTAAATAATAATAAAGTTCAAAAACAGTTTTAAAGTGTGAGCTTTACTCTAGTGAAAACGCAAAGAAAGGTCATGACTTGTGAATCTAACAGTTTCTCAGCTCATCTTTCCTCTTTTTTTGTCAGATGTCACCCTAAACATCACCGACCCCCAAATCGACTGCAGACTCAGTCAGCTCATCATCATCTGTGTCTCTGTTGCTGTTGTCGTCTTTGTAATACTGGGTAAGTGAGCCATCATAGATAAGACACTTGAACAGACTCTCTACCAAATCTATAAGTGTTTATCTGAAGCCTGGTCATTTTTCTAATGAACATAATCACACTAAAGTAAAGTGACTGAGAAACATTTATCAGACCAGTCCACACATCTTGTGTAATTGTGAGTTTGATGGTGACGTGACTCAGTGATCTGTTGCAGGTGCTGTTTTTACAGTGTTGTGTTTGAAGAGAAAATCCAGAAGGATCCAGAAGAATAATGTTTCACTTCACATCTATGAGAACACAGACACAATGAGGGCTGCGCAGGTAAACAAACCACTGCTCTCATCGATAAAACTGATACTGTGACCGCTAATGTTCAAAAACTAGTACTGTAGAAGACCTGATAGTAATAGTTAGTGTAGTAGTAATAGTTAAATCTAAAAGTAAATTGTGTAATAAAGATGCAAAAGAAATTTTATAACATTGATCCTTTTGCTTTTAACGCCTCTGGTTAAAAATATGATTTTATAGAAATCTCTATGAGAAAATGAACCTGTTTTCGACCTATGAAATTATTCCTCACTTGATCTCTGAGCTCAGTTAACATTTGCCTGATGAGTTTACAGTGGTCACTTCTAGCTCCATTAAAAACAAACAAACAAACAAAAACAGAGACAAGAGTGAAAATAATCACTTCAAGGTTTCAAAATGGGACAAATCAACATTTGAAGGACAAGCTAACAGTTGAGACCACTGGGTTTCTCCATTCAAACATATTCATACAGCATTTTTTTTGTCTCACTTAGTAATTGTTACATGTACACCCTGAGTGAAATGTGTACTCTCTGATATGTGGGCAGTTTAATGACATATTGTATAAGCTGAGCCACATCCACCCTAATCTCTGATAACTGTTCTATGTTTGCTACTGCTAATACTACAGCACCAACACTACCACTGTTTAAAGTTCCACCACTGTACTGCTTCTTCTCCGTACTCATTGCTTGTGTTTTATTTCAGAACAAGGTGATCCAGTCCCAACGGGCAAAAGCTCACTGAAAGACTTCTTTACCCGTAAGCTGAAAGATGTTGCTTTTGTGGACAATTTGAATTGTTTCACATTTAACCCCCAAAATACATTTTCATGCATTTTTTTCTACTGCAGGACATAAATTGACATTTTGTGTATTATAAGGATTGTAAGAAAACAGCTGCGTACTTATGATGTAAAACTTCATATAAAAATAGGATGTGCTTCAAGTGTCAGCTGGAACCCTTTGAACATGTGAAGTGCAGCTTAAGAGAGTCTGAAACCCTTTAAGCTAAAAATTGAAAGCATGTCTGAAACTTTAAGGGCTGCATCCACAAGGCACTAAGTGGATGTGGTAGCACTATTTATAACAGTATCACATGACTAACTATAGTGACTGAAGTACAAACATATATAATGTCAACAGTAATGTCAACAGCATATTGTATTTGTAGTAGTACGTATAGAATTGCATGTAAACTGCTTAGCAATACATACATTAAAGACTATTTTTGCGGTTGTACTAAAAGCAGCTCTAATAAACAGGATTGTGGGTAATTGAAGTAGCATTTGTAGTTTTTAAAGCAGTATAATATTATGTATCTGTAAGTTAGCTAACAATTCTGTTAGCTAACTTAGAAGTCCAACAATTCTTGGACTTCTTTTGTCCAACGCTTGTCTAAAAGTGTAAAAACAAAGCGTGAAAAAGGAAGTGATTTCCTGAGTTAATTATACACTTTCCTGAGAAACAACTACTCACACTGAGGCGGCTCTAAAGCCCAGTGGCCTCCTTTTCTGTTATTCCCTGGAAACTCAGTTAAATTAGCATTTCAGACTTTTTTAAAAGAATTACTGGAATACATGAATCATTCAGCTTTGACTGTTCATCTGCTTTTACCCACATTGTCCAGCAGCCTATCACACAATCAGACATCCTGATTCAAGATGTCTGTGTAGCCGATCTCTCCTGCGTCCACACAGGAAGTGATGCATCAGCCAGTGGCAATAGGTGATGAATAACTTTCCACCAGTTCAAGTAAGAATGAGCAAAAATAACTGGTGTCTAATTTGAAAGTTAGCGAGTGAAATTATTACAGATGAGAGTGAAATAAAGAATAGATTGACATGTGACATATGAGGAAATGCTTTACAGTGGGATGCAACCTTGGTAATAGTCATTGTTTTCCTGTATATATTGCTGGTTGCTACAATAAAAAGTTTCAGTTAAATATATCATATTGAACTACTCTACTAACTACGATACTCTGAAGCTACACTTCAGAGAAAATTAAAAGAGGAGGGAAACTTACAATTGACCCCCTTAAATACTCTTTCTCATTATTGGATTCACCTGTGTATGTAGGTCAGGGGTCACTGAGCTTACCAAGCCAATTTGAGTTCCAATAATTAGTTCTAAAGGTTTTGAAATCAATAAAATGACACCATGCCCAAATTTATGCACCTGCCTGATTTTGTTTAAACAATTATTGCACACTTTCTGTAAATCCAATAAACTTCATTTCACTTCTCAAATATCACTGTGTGTGTCTCCTATATCAGCGGTCCCCAACCCCCGGGCCTCGGACCTGTCCCGGTCCATGAGTCGTTTGGTACCGGGCCGGGAGAGTTGAGGCTCAGGTGTGAAATGTATGGTTTTCAAAAAAGGTTGGGGACCGCTGTCCTATATGATATATTTAACTGACATTTTCTATTGTAACAACCAATGATTAATACAGGAAAATAATGACTATTAACAAGGTTGCCCAAACCTTTGCATCCCACTGTACATGGTTACTTAGGCAACTGGATTCAATTTAGATAAATATGATTAAATTAAAGAAAATCAATGAAATTGATTGAACCCTTTTTTGAGTGGATGGATTGTAAAATTACACAGCTTCTGTGACATGTAAAAACGCTTTTGTGTCATTTAAATATTCATCTATTATTTATTAACTGGGAGGTTTTGACTTTGGTGTTATTGGAAAGAGCTTCATGCTTCCAGAATTAAAATCACCCCATCAAACAGATGTAGAACCAAAAACAAGTCTTCTTTCAAACAAACTGTACAAATGACAACACCTGAACATACCTGAAATAAATGAGTAAATTAATTTACAATCACACTGTATATATTTGTTTCAACATACAGGAAGAACACGTTCTATAGCTACACTTGCCTGTAGGGGTCACTGCTGAGACATTTTAATAGGATTCCGATAAAAATAAGTCATTCTTTCCAAACAGATGTTTATTTCGTACATCACTCTGATATTTGACAAAGACTACTGAACTGACTTCATTAAAAATATTTTTCTCTCCAACTTGTTCCTCTTTCTGTGTCTCAGTGGACAAGCTGCCACCGTCCAGTTGTGTTCCATTAATGCTCAAAATTAATAACACCTACATTGACTTTGTTAGTGTTAAATTCAACACATTGTCCCGTACGGGCAGTGCCATAATTAAAATTCATCACAAAGCAACAGAAAGTCTCTCATATTAACCCATCCAGCAGCGTTCACAGTGAAGGTCCACAAGTTGGACTTCCTGTGAGGTACTTGTGGTATTTTATCAGGTGTCATATCGACTGAAGTCAGCATTTGCGACAGGAAGTGTAGAGGACGTCAGAGTCCATGAGAGCTGAGCTGCTTTCAGACAACTCCGTCTTGTTGTGGTTGCTGAAGCTGATCATGGTTTTCCTGTGGATGATCCTGTTGGTGGTTCTGCTCTGTGCAGAGGCCGAGAAGGTGACCCAGGTCAGAGCAGGGCTGGGGTCAGAGGTCACTCTAACCTGCTCATATCAGACACCAGACATATACTGGTACATGGAGATCTACACCCAATTCAAAGTCTCAGGTAAAGACAAGGCTTTTTACTTTAATACTGAAAACTACAGAAGCAAAGAAAAAGAAGAAAAACACTGACATATGTTTATGGTAACTAACAACCACTGATGAAGACTGTATCAATAAAGCAATAAATAAAGGAAGTTATTTCATGTGGGAAGTATACACACATATCTATATATGCACTATCTATCTTTCAGATCATTTTGTTGTTCTTTTTTCACAGATTGCTCTCGTCCGCTGAGTCAGACCATCAGCAGCAGAGCAGCTCCACATCAGAGCATCAGCTCCTCATCATGTACTGCTTAGTCTTCATCATTACTGCTGTCATATGTGGTTATTTATTCATTTAACATTAGTAGAGCCAACAGCTGCTGCTGCACAACTCAAACACATTAAGCACTGATCAATGTTTGTACAAATCAAATGAGTCATGCACACACAGGAGAAAACTCACCCCCAAAGTAAAGCAGGAAGTTACTGATCAAAGAGACAAACGCTAAGACACTCAAACGTCACACAGAAAAACAAACACACTGTCATGGTCCCCCTGTCTGCCCAGCCGGCCCCACAAGGCTACATGTGTTTTGTGTTGCTCTCTCTCTCTCCTTCGCCGCTCTGCCTGGGCGGAGCTCACTGCGGGCTCTCACCCTTGGCCCACACACCTGTTCGCTGTTATGTGCCATTATGTGCCTGCCATTTAAGGACGGGATGCAGACCTTCTTGTCGCTGGATGGTTGTGCGAGACATGTTAGTGATCCTCTCAGCTCTTCTGCGAGACTTGTGATTTTGTGTAACCTGCCTTTCCTGTGTGATAGTTTTCCTCCTGTGACCTTCTCGCTGTGTGGACATGTGTGTGTTGGAGTTAGGAGAAGAGAACAAGTGCAAGAGAGTTTTTCCGTGGACCTTGTCTTGGACCCTTGGAACCCCCGATTTCCCCCCCCCCACTGTATATATTCTGCACTTGGTGTTGTAAATAAACTCTGTGTTTGGAACTGGCAACCTGGGCCCTGTGCTTCGTACGTCGCTTACTACATCCAAGATCAAATGAAACATCCAAGACCAAACCATCGCGCTAACCGTGAGCTCGCTAATCCGGTTCCCCGAACACACCTGCTGTTGACGATTAGTACAGCTGGA
>NW_005187740.1:366291-382690 GCF_000239375.1 Pundamilia nyererei | reverse complement strand
GAGCTACTAGATCACTTAAATTACACAATTTAAAGCATGAAAGCATATGTGTATTCTTTGTGTATTTATACACAAGCATTCATATATAATCAAATAATAATAATAAAAAAAAGTTCATTTGCCTGTTACCACACACCAAATCCGGTCGTTGGTACTTGATGGCTTGTGTAGATACTAGATAACAAAAGTTCAACACTGCCCCTAGCATCCTGGAGCACTTCTGTTGTGTTTTGTACGTGTTTTGAGTTTTTATGTGCTTCTGAGTTTGTACGTGTTTTGGAGTTTGTACGTGTTTTTACGTGTTTTGGAGTTTGTACGTGTTTTGGAGTTTGTACATGCTTCAGGGTTTGTACGTGATTTGAAGTTTGTATGTGCTTTGTCTGTAGGGGCCACCGTAAATATACTTTTATTTATTCACTCCACATAAAATGTAATAAATAAATCAACTATTCACATTTCAACTTTTAACTATTTCAATTTTCAGCTTTTTCCTTTCCTAGTTTGTGAAACAACACAAAACACTGCAAACCACAACACAATTAAATATAAATTAAAATATGAAAACAAAAAGAAGATGCACATTCTCTGTCATATGGGCCTGCATGAATAAACTTTCTGAATCCTTTATCATCTGCAACTGAAAATAGTTGTGGATGATTACTATACCTTTATGTGACGTTGTTGTCCCTGGCTCTTTCTCTGTCTCTCCCTCCCGCTCTGTTCCTGTGCTACTGAGTGTAACTAGCGCCCCCCCCCCTCTTCCCAGCGTAAAGCACAAGGCTCACGTGCTGAGTGAAGCGGAAAAAAAGTGCGAGAGAGAGGGTGAGAGAAAGAAAAAAAAACCCCAGCTCGCGATAAGGAGCCGGCTCGCGTCGTTCACGTCAAAGATTCGGCTCTAAGAGCCATTTCGTTCACGACCGACCCATCACTAGTAGCAAGCAAGCTTATGTTCCTGTCCTGCAATGGTAATCCCCTTAATATCTTTATTTTGTCTAATTGATTGTGCCAAAGGTTCTAAATACAAAGCAAACAGAAGCGGGGACCAAGCACAGCCTTGTCTATTTCCTCTCTGCAGAACAAAGCTATTTGAGAGAGAACCATTAACTTTAATTCTTGCGGTAGGATTAGTATATAATGCCCTCACCGTATCAACAATTTCCTTATGTAAGCCGAATTTATCCAAGACTTTGTATAGAAAGTCCCAATTTACGGAGTCGAAGGCTTTTTCTGCATCAATACTCATAAGCATGGCTGTACTCTTAGATGTCTGTATCTGATGTATTACATGAAGAGTTCTGCGTATATTATCCTGGGTCTGTCGTCGTCTTATGAACCCCGTTTGGTCATTACTAATCAGGTCGGGTAAAATTTCTTCCATTCTCTTGGCCATTATTGAAATAAACAGTCTATAATCTATGTTAAGGACAGAAATGGGTCTATATGAGCCACACTCCATTTTGTCTTTCCCTTCTTTCGGGATAGCCGAGATGATAGCCTCCTTCCAACTCGGCGGCATTTGCGCTGTTTTTAACACACAGTTAAAATTAGTGAGTAATGTAGGGATCAAGTCCTGTTTAAATTCCCAATACCACTCCGCGGTGTAACCATCGGAGCCTGGTGACTTATTGTATTTCAACCTATTGATGGCATTCATAAGTTCAGCTTCCGTCACCTCCGCTATCATCATTTTATTTTGTTCCTCATTAAGGCTTGGTAGGCATAAAGAATTCAGGAAATCGTCCATTTCATACTCAGCCCCCCGTGGGACTCCCGCGTATAAATTTTTATAAAATGATTCAAAGGCATCCTGTATCTTACTAGGATGAGTTATTATATTTCCCGTTGTAACGTCGGCTGCGTTTAGTGGTTGAGAGGAGGCGGCAAAACACTTAGCAGGGTAGCCAAAAGAATACACACTCACGCTGGCGTTGGGGATTTCACAGTGTGTTCTTTAATATACCTTCTCTTCATCAACCCTATAAGCCCGGTTGAACGGCTGTAGCTTAACAAACATAGCGCACAATGTTCGTACAACCCATAACGTTGCAAACAAAGGTGTCTGGAGAGGTAAAACATAAAATCCGTCCCTCCTCATGTACTAGCGTGCAAGCACATGTTCACACCATCACAGCGAGAGAGAGCAGAGCAGTGGCACAAACCGATGACACCATCAACCCTCGACTTGGGTGTCTTAAAGGGACACCACACCATAGTGGCTGTTACACCGTCTCTGGGTGTTTAATTTTAGTTACAGTATTCTCCGCTATCTTCTTCTTAAGTTTCCACGCTAAGATTTTCATTGATTGCGATCCCCCTTGATAATACTTCTGTTTCAAATATAACAATTTTCTCTTTATCGCTTGTGTACTCAGCGTATTTATTTCAGTTCTGATCGTTGTTAATTTCTGCAGAGTACCCGCTGAAGGCGTATGTTTGTGCTCCCTTTCTAATTGTTTTTGAATCTCTTGTAATTCTTCCATTTTTTTCTCTCTTGCTTTTTTATGGAAGGAGGCAAACGCTATGATCTTCCCCCTCATGACAGCTTTTAATGCATCCCATAGTATCGGAGGTGACACCTCCCCATTATCATTAATTTCGAGATAATCTTTTGAGTTCTTTCCTTTTTACTTTCCTAAATTCCACATCTTTAAACAGAGATGAATTCAATCTCCAAATTGAAATTTTGGGGTATACGTTCATATCAATCGTCAGATACAGCGGTGCGTGGTCACTTATATCTATCGAGCCCATCTCGCATGTTAAGATTTTATCCCTATCTCTTCCAAACGTCAAAAAATAATCTATCCTCGTGTAAAGGGAGTGTGGGGCTGAGAAATGAGAGTAAGAAGAGTAGGGAAACAATTTCTCCATACTTCAATTAAACCCACCTCGTCAAACAATGCTGAAATTCTTTTATATAAGGTACTCGATTCCAGCTTCATTCTGTTAGAGCTATCTAGATCCGGCTGCAGGCGTATGTTCAGATTGCTGCAGCAAATTAAAGGGCCCTGAGTTTCTGTCACCATTATATTAACAATGTTCTTAAAAAAACTCACTTAAAAAAAGTCACTTCCTGGTGGGGCGTACACATTCATTAAAGTAACCTGATTACCATCAACTGTTCCCCGAACCAGTATAAACCTCCACTCCTTAGTTGAAGCTGCTCACGAATGGGTCTTTCTCTTTGCCCCTCCGAGTCACGCCGCTGCGACATTCCCGTCTTCTCCCACGTCAGATTTGACAGCTGCTTCAAGACGACTTTAGCGATCTGGAATCCCCTTGTCTGCATATCCGCCATCGCCTCCTCCGCAGTCGAGTAGAGCACAGTTATTTTATTACATGTTATTCTGTTTTGTTTTGTTTTTTAAAAAAACAACTATTTATTTATTACCTTTTCTTCGTTTCTTCGTTATCCTATTTCTTTTCATTTCGGGACCGTGTGTACATAATTTCATTCCACCTCATCTAAACATGTGATGCGAATGACAATAAAGCTCCTGTGCTGAACTCAGCAAAAATACCCCCCCCCCCAAAAAAAATCTGAAGAAATAAATCACGAAAGAAAACTGAAGTGTTTCTGGGGGGAAAAAAATATGGAACAGCAGAAGAAGAGGCAAGCTAACTGTTATCAGCTAAAGGCAAACATGTATGCAGTATTATATTAATTATGTGATTCAAACACACATTGCCCTACATGTTTTCTCACTCACAACACTGATGAACCCTGGGCTTCTTTTGAAAGTGTCCCTGGCTACATCCACACTAGCCTGGATAGATTTGAAAACGGCATTTTTGTCTGAAAACGCTCCACGTCCACAATAGCATTTTCAGTCGTTTTCACAGAGTTGTGCGTCCACATTGAAACGGCCAAAAACACTTACGTTCCAGTACTGTGCATGCGTGAAACGCAAGAAGATTCGACCTGCCTCATTTCTGACTTTCCGGCTCTTTGAAACGTTGCAGCAGAATGTTGAGTTTTTTAAATGGACTAACAATGAGGTGGAGTTGTTGCTGCGAGTAACACAAAAGTACAAAGTTGCAAAAGCGAGTGAGAGTTAAAGAATTTGAAGAAAAGCCATCTGGAGCAAGTACAGACTGATATTAATCTTTAATAGGGCTGTCAAGATTGAGAGCAAACAAAACAACTGCTGTATAATGCCCTCCGCTATCTTAGTCACATGACTGCATCATATGACTAACATGCGTCATCGTTTTAGAAAGTCTCCATTTTCGCTATGACGGGTTAGGCTTAGTCATGAGAAACATGTTTATTGTCTTTCCTGATTTGTTTTTTCTATTTCAGCTGTGTTTTATTCAACTTTTGTTGTCTTTTTTTTGTTTCCATTGTGTTTCGTATGCTTTTGCTGTGTTTTTCTTTGCTGGTGTTACCTTAAACTGAATCTCGTTTGACCTCTCAGGGCCACTATGACAAACTCTGGTGTTTATCAGGATTACGTTCTACTTCAAATTCAAAAATAAAACACTAAACCTATTTTTTAATATAACTTATTAATATTCATGTTCATGTCATTATTACTATTATTTACTTTTGACAAAAAGTGATGTTCACATGTTTATGAGTCTCTCTGCAGCTTTAATAATAACTCTCTCTGGTTATTGCTCTGCTGGCAGTTGTGCTTTTTACATCTCTGTGGGTGAAGACAAAATCTCTCCAGGTGCGCAGCCGTCAGCCTGTGACCAGCTAGAATACAGAGACAGAGCACCCAGGTAAACAAACCACTGCTGGAGCTGCTAACACTGACATTAGTGTGAGTGCTCATTTGATCCACAACTACTGTTATACAGTACACATGTACATATTTACATGTAAGCTGTATTTTTTAAAACAACATTAATGCTAATATCAGTTGTAATTATTGCTACTTTTCATTTCATTTACAGAGCGCCAAATCACCACAATATTCACCTCAAGGCGCTGCTGCTGCTAATGTTACTAAAATGATAAAGCTAAGATGGATGCAGTCACTGTGAAGTCAGCTACTAGTCTTAAACCATGACTCACCACTGCTTTAACCCACTCTGTGTGTGGATTTAGTGTCTCTAATGGCATTTTTCTACTGGTGCTAACTTTACTACCATTATCAATGGTACAACCACAGAGTATTGAGTATTTGTGCTCTCTGTTTCAGGATGAGATCCACTCCAACCCTCCATATCATTGAAGTGATGTTAAAGAAGCATATATCGGTTATGATTAATGTTATTTCATAATGTATTAAAAATGTTATAGTATGAGAAAATGAAGCTGAAGACAGCTGATCTGCTCACACATGTTAAACTCATGATGATCTTTGACTCTGTATATTAAATCAAACTATATTACTGCTGTGGTTACCTCTAATAAAACATGCTGTCCTCTATTACAGTCAGAATTTTTTTAATTTGATGAGTGAAAGAAATCAAATGGACTATTGCAATGAACAATGTCACTGACATGGAGTAAATACATTATAGCTGGGGTGTTAAACGTATTTCGCATCGTTGGCTATATACAGCCCCTCTTTGATCATAAGTGGGTTGGATTAGCAAAACCCAGCTTAATTTATTTGCAATTTCAACAGTAATAGTAGAATAAATGTGTAAAATTACAGTATCTAATGGCCCAGACTCTTATTTTTATTAACTCCCAAAAAATGTTCTTTTGTTTGCTGTTTGTAAAAATAGAAACACTGTAAAGTAATACTTTATTAATGTCAATAGTGAAAAAACTTTTCTGTCATTTAAATTTTCATCTATTATTTATCTATTACTTATCTGTATTTTGAATGGCAATGGAGGTCTTTATCAGCTGTAAAGCTTATGAAATTACAGTTAAATGTCCAAAATCTATGCCCTGCTTCTCAGTTTTAAAGACACCCAGTGGGCCAAGCTGGAGTCTTTACCGGGCTGATTCTGTTACCTGGGCCTTATCTTTGACATCTCTGCATTAGGCAGTTATCTAGGTAACATGATTTAGGTACATCAGCAAGCAAATGACTGTCAGCTGCTGAACAAATCACATTGAATGGGAACACATCATTACTGTGAAGAGGCACAAAAGTGAAACTAAAATGACACCGAAATAAATACATTAATAATCGTCAGTTGAGACGTGAGTGTAACTTTTCAGGTATGTTTAACTGGGAGCTTTTGGCCTTGGTATGATGGGAAAGGTTGTCATGCATTCATGGTTCTGGAATTAATATCACACAATCAAAATGTAAAAACAAAAACAGATAGTCTTTTAAATAAGCTACACAAATCACAACACTTGAAAGATGGAATCCTACCAAAAAGAAAAAAAGTCTGTGTATATCTATATATCTATATCTATATATTTATATATAGATATAGATATATAGATATATAGATAAGAATCAGAATCAGAAAGGGTTTTATTGCCAAATGTTGAGCGGGTTTACAACATTAGGAAATTGCTGCGGTGCTTCAGTGCAAACATACTGTTATAAATTAAGCTTAAATAGAGAAGAAAATAAAAATGAGAATAAGAATTAAAAGTGCTAAGTAGATAGATAGATATATACATGATATATACATGAGTGCAGGTGGTGATCAGTGCCAAACATGGAATGATGCAGTGACACAGCGTAGGGTCATGTGTTAGTGGCGGGGACAGTCATATGGTTATTGTTCATGTGTCCAACAGCAGAGGGGAAGAAACTGTTCTTATGGCGAGAGGTTCTGGTGCGAATGGACCGGAGCCTCCTGCCTGAGGGGAGCAGGTCAAACAGACTGTGTCCAGGGTGAGAAGGGTCAGCTGAGATCCGAGCTGCACGCCGCAGTGTCCTGGAGGTGTACAGGTCCTGCAGAGATGGGAGTCTGCAGCCAATCACCTTCTCAGCAGAGCGCACAACACGCTGCAGTCCCTGTTTGTCCCTGATAGTGGCTCCAGCGTACCACACGGTGATGGAGGAGGTGAGGATGGACTCGATGATTGCAGTGTAGAACTGCATCATCGTCCGTGTTGGCAGGTTGAATTTCTTCAGCTGCCTCAGGAAGTACATCCTCTGCTGGGCTTTCTTAATGACGGAGGTGATGGTGGGCTCCCACTTCAGGTCCTGGGTGATGGTGGTACCCAGGAAGCGGAATGAGTCCACAGAGGTGATGGGGGTGTCAGTCAGGATGATGGGGGGGAGTGGGGCTGTGTGCTTCCTGAAGTCCACAATAATCTCCACTGTCTTCTGGGCATTTAGCACCAGGTTGTTGTGGCTGCACCAGGACACCAGACGTTCAACCTCCCTCCTGTAGGCAGACTCATCCCCGTCCGAGATGAGTCCAATAACGGTGGTGTCATCTGCAAACTTGATTAGCTTGACAGACTGGTGGGTGGAGGTGCAGCAGTTGGTGTACAGGGAGAAGAGCAGGGAAGAAAGAACACAAGTCACAACAACGGCTCTTTCCTTGATTACTGAGTTATATCATGCGTCATGCACAGTGCTGTGGCAGGCAGGATGAGGCTGGACCCAAATGCTGGACTCGAACACAACGGATGCTAATCTGGAGGAAGAAAAACTGAATACACTAAACACAGACCACACACACCGCCTCCTCCATCCTGTAGAGGTCATTGTTGAGATATTTATTAGAATTCCAGTAAAATGAATCTTTCCAAAAAGAGTTTTATTTTATAAATGGCTTTGAAATTTGGCAACGATTAATTTCATTGATTTGCTCTTTTAATTTAAATGTTTTTCTCTCCCACTTGTTCCTCTTTCTGTGTCTCAAGCTGCCACTGTCCAGTTGTGTTAATGCAAAACCTTGAAAAGCGTTGTATTGAAGCTCAAAATGTTAACACATACTTTGACTTTGTTAGTGTTAAATTCAACACTTTTTCCTGTACTTTAAATACTGCCATATTTAAAATTCATCACAAAGCAACAGAAAGTCTCTCATATTAACCCATCCAGCAGCGTTCATAGTGAAGGTGCACAAGTTGGACTTCCTGTGAGGTACTTGGTACTTGTGGTATTTTATCAGGTGTCATATAGGCTGAAGTCAGCATTTGGGACAGGAAGTGTAGAGGACTAGAGAGTCCATTAGAGCTGAGCTGCTTTCAGACGACTCCGTCTTGTTGTGGATGCTGAAGCTGATCATGGTTCTCCTGTGGATGATCCCGTTGGTGGTTC
The DNA here is from genome assembly GCF_000239375.1 of Pundamilia nyererei. Classification (NCBI taxonomy): domain Eukaryota; kingdom Metazoa; phylum Chordata; class Actinopteri; order Cichliformes; family Cichlidae; genus Pundamilia; species Pundamilia nyererei. The sequence goes on along the minus strand of NW_005187740.1, from coordinate 374,543 downwards.
TGCTCTGTGCAGAGGCCGAGAAGGTGACCCAGGTCAGAGGAGAGCTGGGGTCAGAGGTCACTCTAACCTGCTCCAATCAGACCTCAGACACCCACTGGTACATGGAGATCTACAGGCAGTTCAGAGCATGTGTCAGCTGCCAGATTTCTTCAACATATTTTACCCTCTCTCCTGATTTTGAAACCAAATTTTCAGTCCTAGGAAACAAACTCGTGATTAAAAACTTCAGAGCAGAGGACTGCAGGCTTTACTTCTGTGGCATCAAGAGAGATGACAGCATTCATTTTGTGGAGACTTTCCACCTCATCTCAGGTAAGTACACAGTTTTTGACTTTAACTCTGAAAACTACAGAAGCAAAATAAGTAAAATGCTGACATGTTTATGGTAATCAACAACTGCAATCATTCAGTGTTAAAATGTGAAACAACATATGTAGAAAAAATAATTTAAGAAACCTCTAAAAACTGTATGGTCTGTTTCTGGTAAGGAAGACTTAAAAAGATAATCTGATGATAAATTCAAAAAGACACTAGGAAACAAAGGAAGTGATTCAAGAAAGGGACTTGAAAAGCCTGCCACGATTACCTCCTCCTGGCTGTGTCAAAGTTTAGGAATTTCATTTCATTTTTTCTGTTTTAGATTTTCAGTTCATCTTCACCCTTTTTTCCAGTTTTTCTTTCTCCAGATATCTCTCCAACCTCTGAGTCAGACCCTCAGCAGCAGAGCAGCTCCATATCACAGCATCACCTCATCATCATATACCGCTCAGCCTTCCTCATTACTGCCATCACCCTTGTCATACTGGGTGAGTCTTATTTGTTGGATTAACATTGGTAGAGCCAATATTCATTATATCCGTAGCACTGCATTGTTTCCTGTGCTGGAAGATCACTCAGAATCAACCAAGCTGAATTTAATAAGACATGTTCGATTACTGCAGGAAGAAAAACAGGAAGAAGGCATTAATTTTAGTTTTTAATCTGGATCATACTCTGCTTAGATCTGATTATCATTGTTATTATTATTTATTTTGCGGAAAAAAGTCACGTTTTGATGCATGCTTAATCACGCAGGTAAAAAAATTCAGTCTCAGAATCTGAAGAAGTCACTTAGATAAGTGACAAAACATTTCTCTGACCCAAAACACTACGTCCAGATGAACACAGTAATCATTTTGGGGTCATGCTCACATGTTTATGAGTCTCTCAGTGAGGATGTTGATTGACAGTTAACGGGTTATTGCTCTGCTGGCAGTTGTGGCTTTTATGTCTCTGTGGATGAAGAGGAAATCTCTCCAGGTGCGCAGCCCTCAGCCTGTGACCAATTGGAATGCAGAGACTGTGCAGAGTGCCCAGGTAAACAGTTCCAGCTGGGACTGCTGACACCAGTTATACAGTACACATGTACATATATACATGTTAGCTGTATTTGTTAAAAAGACATTGATGCTAATATCAGTTGTAACTATTACTACTTTTCATGTCATGTTATTTACAGAGCGCCAAATCACCACAACATTCACCTCAAAGCTCTTAAACCATGACTCACAACTGCTTTAACCCACTCTGTGTGTGGATTTAGTGTTGCTAATGCCATTTTTCTGCTGCTGTTAACTTTACTACCAATATCAATGGTACAATCACAGAGTGCTGATTATTTGTGCTCTCTGTTTCAGGATGAGATCCACTCCAACCCTCCATGTACTGAAGTGTGTTAGGGTACCTGTGTTGTTGACCCAGTGTTTTCAGTTTTGTACCTTTGTGTTCTCATCTCGGTTTATTACTGTGAAGGTTTTGCTTTCTGTTTTGTATTTCTATTTTCCTCAGTTCTTCTTGGTGTGAGATTTTGTAGTTCTTCAGTTTTGGTTTCCATACTCCCTCTGTTCTGTGTCCAGTCCGTGTTTGTGTCTGCCCTGGTCTCACGTCCCTGTTCCCTCTGTTGCAGCGTCTGCTTGTCAGTCTGTAAGTTCAGTTGTTGTTTCCTGTTTTACTTTGAAGGTCTGTGTCTCCTGTTCCCATTCCCTGATTGCTCCCTCTGTAACTGTGTCCCAAAACGTAAGCTGCATCCTCTGTAGGCCACATTTGAAGGCTTACGCCACAGCCAGGTGACGAAGGCTGTCCCAATTCCTCGACTCCTTCAAATGTGTCCAACTAATCCGTCCTTTATTTTGCCCAAAATTGAAGGATGGGTCAGTTGTGTCCTTTGTGGCCCCACTACATCCCAGAATTCATAGCGCGGCACAGCCAATTCCAGTTTCCAACAATGGTGGGCACTACTAAGTTTTAATATTACTCTTTCTGGGTCACAAAATAAACGTTTAACATATTTTCAGGCGAGAAAGTTGCTGTGTAAACTTTAAATAACTGCTTGGTTTATCAAGACATCGCATATTTGCAAAAGTGCGCCAACGTTTTCTGAGACGTCTGCTACCCACCCGCTCGATAGCAAGCCGGGGGGTTCAATGGTCACTTAACCCGGCGAAAGCAGTGGACTCCCGGCTTCATTGTTTTCAGACCCCCGCTGTCTTTCGCTACACAGGTTAAACACGATATATAAGTCACTCAGATAACTTTAAAATGTAATTGTTTGGCTTTTTTCTGTGTTTTATTTGTTCCGTAGTAAATCGGTTTGGCTGAGATTAGACTTATTCACTTAGATTACATTAAATAAAATTTTATTAATCCATCAGGTGGGTTCCTCTGGGATTTTCACACAGCTGAATAAACGTGAAACAGAAAACTGATGAAACAGAAGTGTGAGATGGTCGATATTATATTTTAGATAGCAAGGAGCAGACGGCTTAGTTTATTAAACTCCACCAAGACAGCGGTGATGCTAATCAAAAGGCTAGACCGTCCCATTTCACAGCCTCGCTCTTCCGGCCTACTCGGTCTTCGAAGGACCCGGCCCACGTAGACCGCGAAGGCCGGGTCCTCCGAAGGATGCAGCCGACATTTTAGGGCACAGCTTGTGTATTTAAGCCCTGTGTTTTCCTTTGTCTGTGTTGTGATCTCTATCATCCCTTGCTGTGTGTTCTGCCTGCCTGCCAATTTAGCTCTCTTTATTCTCAGTTTATTTAGTTTACTGTTCTGTTCTGCCATCCAGCAATAAAAGCTGAGTTTGAGTTCACGTTTGCCTCCATGAGTCTGCACTTTGGGTCCTCCTATCCTGCCTGTACACAGCCTACACTTGACAAAGTGAAGCTGAAGACGCATTTTTCTACTCATGTATGATTAATGTCATGTTTTAGAAATGTTACAGTATTAGAAAATGTACCACCTGTGTTAGCTTGTCTGCTTTGACCTTTTCACTGTTTTCAGATTGTGTTCATGTTTGAGTTTCTTTGCAGCAACAGTTTGGAGACAGAAGATGAAAACAGCTGATCTGCTCGCATGTGTTGATGATCTTCGCTCTGACCTTTATAAATTCAAACCATATTATGGCTGTTGTTACTTCTATTAAACATGTGCTGCTGGTGCTGTCCCTGTGTGTTACTTTAAAGGTATCACTCATCTCAGGTGTTATTAATAATTTTACTCATCATCTCATCAACCCCTATTTAATTCACAATAGCACGTTTAAACTAAGGAAAAGTACAATTTGGAAAAAAAATATTTATGTAGTTTAAATTTGATGGAAGAAGAATGTCTCAAAACAATTGTCTTCAAAATGTTTTACGGTGTAACAACTTTTTCAGAATTGCGTATGTGCTCCAACATAAGGTTCACAACAGGCTCACAGCTCCCAAATGAATGAAAAGTTCAATTCTGGTCAAATATTTTTAAGTAGTTTTGGCCTCATATATATTGATTAACTTTAAACTGCATCAGTGTTGATGCACCATCTATACATGCATGCAAGTTCAAATATATTTTAAGTGTTTGCTGTTGTGTTTTAGATATCCTTTAAAGACATCAGTCATGTATATAGTAAAGTACATTTTATGTCAGCTAACAGTTTCTTAACTGGAACCATCTTCAGGCTGAATTCAAGGAAGTCTGACCCAGTTCAGGGATCAGCTTTAACTGCACAGGTAGTAACAGGCTGATATCTGTCATTAACAGAAGTTGTAACTGATCATTTCGCAGTAACCCGGTAACAGTAAACTGTCACAGACGGATAAACAGAACATAGATGATAGTAGTGCTGCAAATGGAGGAGCAACTTTGTCATAGTTTTAGGTTGTAATAGCAGGCACTAAAACCAGGGCTGTGGGCAGAAGGTTATTTGATGAGCATTAGTAAAATGTACTGTATTGTTGCAGTTATGCAGATGTAGCTAAATGCCACTCACATCATGCTTCACTGCTGCTATGATAAAGGCAGCAGTTTCGTATTTGAATTAGATTAATCAGATTGAGTAATATTTGTAGTACAGAGTGTAGTAGTGAAAGTAGTCATTCTAATACACTTTGAATGGAATACACTGTAATTACAGTAGTTAAAGTTTCAGTGAGAATATTGAGTGTAAAGAGTTTAATACCTGCTTTTGCAGTAGAGGTTATAGAAGTATTTGTAATAGGAATTCAGTGGGTTTGTATTGCAGTAATATTTGGATACAACTGGAGGCGCTGTGGTGTAACAGACGCGAAGGCATGTTTGAAGGGGTTAAATATACTGTCCTTTAATTTACTGTCTGATTTGACTTGAGATGTGTTTCACTGGAGTAACAGTCGAAGTTTTAGATGAAGATTTTTTTTATTTACAGAGAAACAGGACTGAGTCAGTTCAGACGTGTTAAAATCGGGATAGTTTTGGATTCATTCATTGTATCTGCACGTCTGTTTATTTTCTACTAAAACATATACTACGACTGCTTGTTTTTCTACCTGTGCTTTGTACTTTAAATCAAACACTGTTCTCTCATGCTGATTTTAAACTCCCCCTTTCTTGTGTTGTTGTTATTACTCCTACAGTACCATTCGTAATGTGAAAATTCAGTTCCAGAAGAACTGAGTCTGAAAGCTCCGTGTCAGATTCCTGCTACAGAAGTCAGGCTGGAGGTAAAAAGAAGGTTTCACTTCCTGTGAGAGTTACTTGGTATTTGTGGTTTATCAGCAAATGTCGCACACGACATAATCACCGCCTGAAGTAGGAAGTGTAGAGCACTTCTGTGTCAGAGTCCATCAGAGCTGCTTTCAGACGACTCCGTCTTGTTGTGGATGCTGAAGCTGATCATGGTTCTCCTGTGGATGATCCTGTTGGTGCTTCTGCTCTGTGCAGAGGCTGAGAACGTGACCGAGGTCAGAGGAGAGCTGGGGACCAATGTCACTTTAACCTGCTCCAATCAGTCCCCAGACATATACTGGTACATGGAGATCTACACCCAATTCAAAGGATATATTGGACGCAGTCATTCTTCAAATGGCCCTCCTTTATACTGTCCTGGTTTTGAAACCAAATTTTCAATCCTGGGAAACAAACTTGTGATTAAAAACTTGACAGCAGAGGACTGCAGGCCTTACTTCTGTGGCATCAGAAAAAAGGACATTCATTTTATCAGCGCGTTCCATGTTGTGTCATGTAAGCAGAAGTTTTTTCTTATTAAAAAAATTGTAAAGTTTGCTTTTCTAAGAAAGACTTGCAAAAATAATTTGATGAAATTCTGAAGTGATTCTTGTTGGATATTCACATGAGTATTTTAGAAAGTGACTGGAACAGCGTGCTAGTATTATCTCTTCCTGACTTCATCAAAGTTCCTGAATTTAACTTCTCCGTGTGTTTTTTGTATGTTTTAGATTCTCAGTTCATCTTCATCTTTTCCACATTTCCCTCCATCCTCTGTTTCAGGTCATCAGCAGCAGAACAGCTCCATATCAGAGTATCAGCTGGTCACCATTTACCGCTCAGCCTTATTCCTTACCGCCCTCATCCTTCTCATACTAGGTGAGGCTTTTATTTGACAGCTGTTACTTTAGCACTGATCAATATTTGTATCACCAATGTAGGCGAGCTAAATGTAATAAAACATATTCCAGCAAAACAACAACAAAAAAACCCTCTAAGTACGGTGAGCCTGAGGTCGAAAGGATAAGAAAACAGATGGAAAAACAGTTACAATACCCTTTTGCTGGTAAAGTATTTATACCTACATTCTATATCCATACTCTCTACTGGTCAGGTTGTTGCACTCTATTTATCGTATTATTTTATTACATTATTTTTTTTTAAAATTCTTTATTTCTAAACTATTACTTCACGAAAGTGATTACAGGCATTAATCAATACAATTTACAAGGGAAAAACGAAACAAAACGAAAAAAATAAATAAAATAAATAAAATAAAAAGGGACATTGAATAGTCGGGAGTGACCAGTTAGCTAGGTTGGTAATTTCAAGCTTTGGAAAGAAGATTCGGCTTATGAGTATTGGCATATAGGACCCACTTATCCCAACACGAACGGAACCAACACACCCTGTCATTGACATAAGCTGTTACCTCCTCCATCCTATAAATCTCTAGCGTAATTTCCCACCATAATGACAAAGTTGGTATATCTTGCAAGGATCATTTCTTAGTTATACTTTTCTTACTTGCAACAAGTAAAGCTCTTAACAGACATGTGTCATTTTTAGACCAGTTCTGCGGTATACATCCAAAAAAGATTGTCTTCCTGTCCAAAGGGAATGTACAGTCAAAAATGCCTTGTAGTGTACCATGAATGTCTTTCCAGTAGGTCCGTAGCAAAGAACAATCCCACATAATATGGGTGTGATGTGCTCGTTGGTGTCCACAGTTTCTCCAACACACAGGAGGATTCACATCATAATGAGCCTTTTGACACGGAGTAATAAAGAACCTTATCATAGACTTCCATCCAAATTCCCTCCAGCTGCTGGAGGAAGTACTCCTCCATTGCCGTTCCCACATCTGAGACCATTCATCCCTTGAAATACATACCCCACCCTCCTTTTCCCATAACATCTTCACATAGTCAGCTGAGTGGGGAAGCTTATTTATGAGAAAATTATACAAAAAGGAAATGAGTCTTGTATCGACATCCCCACTATACGCCTGTCTAAACAGAGTTACCAATTCCACATTAGTGTTTCACATCACACCGATTGTTGTCTTTATATAATGTCTTATTTGCAGGTATCGATAAAAATCCTGTTTTTCTAGATTGTATTTCTGTTTCAGTGTGTCAAAACTAATTAAGTTCCCATCCTTAATCAAACAATTGAATGTAGATAACCCTTTAGCAGACCAACTTTTAAAACGTGAGTCAAATTTATTCGGGACAAAGTCAGAGTCATATGGATACCATTTAAATAAAGCCAAATCCCGTTCCAATTTAAATTCTTTCACGACTTTTCTCCATACAGTAAGTGTACATGATACCCAGGGGTTGCAAACCTTGTCAATACTTTCTCGAATGTTCGAATCCATCAAGACAGCTTGTATTGGAGAGGAAAACATGCTCTCCTCAATAGTCTTCCATTGTGCTTGGTAGCTTGTATCACACCAATTGACCACAGTCTTCAGATGAGCAGCCCGAAAAATTTTTTTTAGTGACGGCAACCCCCATCCTCCCGCCTTCTTATGTAGTTGTAAAGTTTTAAAACAAACCCTCAGCCGCTCCCCCCCCCCCCATATAAACCGTGATATTATTTTATCTCATTCATTGAATTGGCTTGAATCAATAGGTATTGGTAGTGTTTGGAATAAATATAATAATCTTGGCAGAATATTCATTTTGATGGATTCAATTCGTGAGTGTAGAGAGGGGAAAGGGGATCATGTTCCATCGTCTAATATCACCCACTATTCTCCTTTGTAGGGAACCAAAGTTCTCCTCAAATAGTTTAGTTAAATCCTTAGGAATAACAACTCCTAAATATTTCAATGACTTTTCTTGCCATCTCATTGGATATCGATCAACCAAGTGAGCCGGAGGGCTATAGTTATAACTGAGAATTTGAGTTTTAGACATATTAATTTTACAGCCAGAGAGTTTCCAAAATTTTTGGCATAGATTCATCAACGGAGGCAAGGAGTTAGTGGGCTGATCTAGGTATATCAATATGTCATCCGCGTAGCAAGTAGTGATGGGATTTCCGGCTCTTTTTAGAGAACCGGCTCTTTCGGTTCGGCTCACTAAAAAGAGCCGCTCTTTCGGCTTCGAACCGGCTCTTCGGGTTGTTTTGTTGCTTTAATTAATTTATTATTAACAACAATATAAAATTATGCACAAAAGGAATTACTAATGTAAAAAAAGTGGTTTTATTTATATATGTTTATATATAAATAT
>NW_005187740.1:357957-366271 GCF_000239375.1 Pundamilia nyererei | reverse complement strand
TACATGGAGATCCACAGTCAGTTCAGAGCAGGTATCGGTCGCAGTTTTTCTTCAGCAGACTCTACCTACTACTCTCCTGATTTTGAAACCAAATTTTCAATCCTGGGAAACAAACTCGTGATTAAAAACTTGACAGCAGAGGACTGCAGGCTTTACTTCTGTGGCATCAAGAGAGGAGGCAGCACTCAGTTTGTGGAGAGTTTCAGCCTCGTCTCAGGTAAGTACAAAGTTTATTAAATTTAATACTAATAATAACAGAAGTACGTATTACTATTGATTTACTTGAGAGACCTGCCATGATGTCAGGTCTCTCTTGGAAAATAAATGTTTAACCTCAATGAGATTTTACCTGGATATAAAGGATTAATAAAGATAACTTAAATGTGTAACTTCAGTGAGCTCTCAGTATCTTGCATGTTGTGTTTTCTAAGGGCCAAAGTGCACAATGAAAAAAAAGAAAAGAAAAAAATATATTTAAAAAAAAGAGTTGTATTTGATAACTAAAACTACATTTATAAATACAGTAGAACCCCGACTTACAAAATTAATCTGTTCCCGAGGGTCTTTCATAAGTCAAAGCACCCATTGCGCGTTTTGAGTGAGGCGATGCTGAACGATAGGCTATAGGCTAATTGCTAACTAGAACAACAATGTGTCGTTCAAGTGGAACAGCAAAGCGCAAGTACAGAAGCCAAGGGGATGTCACATGATTCGGAAGGCATTGTGGGCATTGTAGGCTCAGCCAATCAGAGAAAGCGGATTTCGTTACTTAGGCATTTTGCCGTAACACGGGCAGAAATCTTGCCGTTCAGTGCCTTCGTAAATTGAATTTTTCGTGAAACAGGGTATTCGTAAGTCGGGGTTCCACTGTAATTGTTTGTACACAGTTTCACTGGTACGCTTTAGTGAAGCTATTTCTTAGTCAAAAACTCATTACGCTTTCCTGCAGTTCTGTATCATGCTGTTTGAAATTGCATTGTTCTTTAGCTCACAGGCTTTGGTGGCTGTGGTGACAGTTTCCCTGCAGTGCACCAGAGGTATTTATGTGGTGCAGTGCATTCATGGTTGCTTTTTTGTATAATGTTGGAAACCACAGACTGTAATAGGTGAAGCTCCCTGTTGTGACTAATGCAGTGATAGGCTTGTCTCTAGAGATAAAACAAAATGTTCCTGAATTTATCACTGATAGAAGATTTATTACCTCCTACCACAGTGATTACTTCATAGCTGTTACTAGTTTGATGTAATTTTGATGAGATTTCCTCCATCACAACTTTGGTGTTGTTCTTGATCAGCATTTGAATCTTGATATTTAACTTTTACATCACAAAGCTCACCCAGTCTTGTTTCTTTCGTCTAGAAACATTGCAAAAATCAAAACCATCACTGGCTCACTCGAGCGGAGGAACCATTAGCACAAACTTTAACTTCTTCCCATCTCGATTGTTCTGATTCAGTATTCCCATGCATTGCTCAGACCTTCAGCTAATCTCTAATTATTCCAGCAGCTTGGCTGCTAGAGATTTAGAATTCATTTATAAACTTTATTTGGAGCATATATATTTCCCTACATGATCAGGTATGTGGCAATATAGCAGATCTGCTAAGACTTCATTCCAGTAGTTGGTCCCTCTGATCATTTTGTGAGTGTCTTGGAACTGGAAGTGGAACTTTTTCATATCCAGAGATGACCATGGCATGAAAGTAGTTTTTCTTATTTGGTCAGTTTAATGATTGCTTTGAATTATCTGATAACTTTTGTAGGTTAGCTTTTCCTTAATCTTTAGCCAGTTATTTTGACTATAGTTCATTTAGTCAACATGATGACTGAATGTAAGACTGCATGTTTGTCTGTGTGGAAATGTAAACTTATATTTTACTTGTTTTTATCAAATCAGTAAAGAAATTTGTGACTGTGTGTTTTAAAAGTTCTCTGCAAATAGTCATTATTGTAACAGTGTCCTATTTAGAGGTAAAGTAAATCTTCAGTAATATCCAGTGTTGGTCAAGTTACTTGAAAAAAGTAATCAGTAACTAATTACTGATCATTTCCCCCCCAAGAGTAATCCTGCTAATTTACTGATTACTTATTTGCAAAAGTAATCAGTTACTTAGTTACTTTTTAAAAACATGATTTACAACCTGAATAGGTAATAAAGTGATAGATCTTTAAGCCCATACAAACTGTAATCAAATGAAAAAGTCTCTTTTTAAAACTTGTTTTTATTAGTTTTAATCTTTTAACTTTATGCATCAAGCAAAAATTTAATTATATGCAACATTCTCTGACTGGAGGAAATTTGTTTAACATTTAAACTTATTTTCTGCACATTCCAGCTCATAAAATAAAATATTTTTTTGTTTACACTCACTCTTTCAAATAGATGCAAGTAAAACACAGCAGAAAATAAATAAAATCAAAGACTCAGCGGTCCTGTTGCTCTGTTTTCACCTGTAAAGCAGGAGTGGGGCAGGCGGAGGTTTGCCCTGGTGCAGGTGTGCCGCAGTGTGTCGAAGGATTTGTGAATTTCACATTCCCGTGGCAGCTTGCTCTGAAGTTAAGGGTTTTTTCACTGTAAAAAGAAGTTTTCTTCCCACGCAGTGAACAAAGGACACTAATGTTTTTGTCACTTTTGACGGAATCAAATTCAAAGTCAGGTCAGTACTTCCACGCTTTAAACGCTGCACGATCATACTCTCTCCCCACCCGATATATGATCCACTGTTGCCACGAACGTCGCACTCGCTTACGTCACTGCCATGAGAATCACGGTTTAGTAATGCAGCGTGCTTATGGGAAAGTAACTGTAATCTAATTACCTTTTTTGCAATAGTAATCCCTTACTTTACTCGTTACTTAAAAAAAGTTATCAGATTACAGTAACGTGTTACTGCCCATCTCTGGTAATATCCACCTTTTATTGTTTAAAAGGTGGATAAACAATAAAAAATAAAATAAACAATAAAAGGTGAATCAAATGGACCATTACGGCAAGGCCGGGATGGTCAATTTGGTAAAGTAAATCCGTTGGGCATCTTTCTTTGCCTTTAGACAACAATTCTGATGGCAAAAAAAAAAAGGTAATATCCACCTTATTTCTTTGAAGTGTGACCTCTTTACTGTACAATAGAAGAACAGTCGAAACAAAATTTGAGGCTTTACCTAAAAGATGACATCATTCATTTCTAAAGACAACTGCTCAAATACGACATGATCCTCAACAGGTTGCCAATTTGAAATATAAAAGGCTCCAAGGAGCTTTGAAAGAAAGCGACTGGACTACTTTAAGTTTCTCTAATCTAAAAAGTTTCTTTCAAGTCCAGTCGCTTCCCTGACTTGGGTGCCTGAGAACATAAAAAGACATCATCCTAACAGCTGCTAAATCAACCTGTCAACTCACCTAATCTTGGAAACATTTGTTTTCCACCATTGTGTTGGTCTCTAAAGTTACAACAGACTAATCGCTCACTAATCAATTACCACTCACCCTCAAAACTGCAACTCATAGATGGTCAAAGGTTAAAATAATAAACAATAGTATTTCTTCCCGGTCTGGATGGGGCTGGGCCCCCTTTCCCTGGCGGGTCGCGGAGTATGGGGGTGCCTACTGGGGTCAGCGGGGGAGCTGGCCCCAGGGAGGGGTCACCTGCCCCTCCCTTCCTTCCCTCCCCATCTCCAGCTGCCTCCCTCTTCCCGCTCCACCACAACCACCCACACATGCAGGACCTTGGAGTAGGGGTATGTCACCAGGGTGCAGAGGAGGTCTTCCTTGGTCTCTTGTGTTCTGGGGGCCTCTGGATGTCTGGAGTTTTGATCTCCTCCATACCTGCTTCATGCCCTGGAGGACGGGGCTGTGGCCCCCCCACACCCTCTAGCAGATCATTACATGAAGGAACCTTTTAAAAAAAACAAGCGCGTCCATGCTCACAGGTGTACACACGGGTGATCACACCCACAAACTACACCCTTTTTGGCTCCTACCTCAAAGCACACTGTGTTCTGTTGATCTTATGTGCTGCACAATAATGTTTAATATTTAGTATTTACTGTCATATTCCCATATATCATTGTGATGTTGTTTATTCTATTACTCTTGTTCTCTTCTGCTTGTTTTCTTTTTTCTTTCTCAGCAGGTGATCCAGGTGATTGATATATGCATTCTTTATTTCTTTTTTTTTTCCTGCTCATTCTGTTGGTTTGTGTTTTTTGCCCTTCTCCCCCGTCCCTCTTCTCAGCTGTTTCTCTTTCCCTCTTTCTTTCTCCCCTTCTTTCCCCCAGTCAAGTCTGTCCCGTATTCAGTAAGTGAAAATAAAATAAACAATAAAAGGTGAATCAAATGGACCATTACGGCAAGGCTGGTATGGTCAGTTTGGTAAAGTAAATCCGTTGGGCATCTTTCTTTGCCTTTAGACAACAATTCTGATGGCAAAAGAGCCAAACGGGACAGGCAAAAAAAAAAAAAAGCACATTACACAATACAATAGTATTTCTAATATTATAATAAATAAACACCAGTGCAAAATGTCTTTGGCACAACACGGGAATCGCGTTGCCCAAAGCCTGAGCAAAAACAGATACGATTTTTTTTTATTACTGCAATTTTTTTCAGCTTTTGAAAGTTCCTGTAATATAAAACAGTAACTTGGGTTGACTAGATGAACTATTTGTTAAAGTGTAGTCAGCTGGGCCTCAGACATGAAAACATTGTTAATGTCTGATAGTTTTACAAAACACTATAATTTCTTGTTTGATATGTGTAACTTTTCTTCTTCCAGATATCTGTCCAACCCCTGACCCTGAGTGTGAAGTGTTGCAGAGGCAGACTTTCCTCGTCAGCTCAGTGATCCTGAACTTTGTGCTCTTTTTAGTGCTCTGTGAGTCTGTCATTTTGTCTAAACCTCTGTGGTCTGCCTGCTCTTCTATTAATACCAGCACCCCTCCACAGCAACATGTTGCATATGTAGATATGCAGAAATGCTACCACTAACTCATGCAGCAGTACTTAATGCAACCAGCTCAGCCACAGTAATTTTTAGTCAAGCTTGCTTTGAACCAACCTCTTATTTTTATAATAGATGTCAACTCATCTTGTAACCCTCTCCTTCCAGCAGCGCTTCTTACTATGTGGATTCAGGCATCTGTAGTTTATATTCATCCAGCTTATAAAACATTTACAAGTGCAGGTTCATACTGTAACTTTTACACATAAGCTGCAAGTATGTGAGGTGGTTTTATAGTTGTACATTTGTGGAAATAAGTATTTTTAAAGTTGGCCCACAACATTCTTAATGCTACTCACATATTACCAAAGTACGTCGATGTAATCCATGGGGGCTGAAAGCCGACGCTGTACAGACAGTACAGCACAAACGTACTGATCACTGCTCCAGCAGGCTTCAGCTGTGCTTCTGCTGTCCAGATGTTGAAAGGTTTCTCTGCGCAGTGGAGAAATGTGTTGTATGTGATGAGTACTGATGTGAGTGTGAAGGTGAAGTGACTCCTCTGATGGTCTGTTGGCAGGTCTGAGTTGTGTATGGCTGTGTCTGAAGAGGAGAATCAGCAAGTATCAGGCAAACCTCCCTCCAGCTGGGACCAGTGAGAGGCTGGAGGCTCCACAGGTAACTCAAAGTGTACAGGTGACCCTGCAGCTCATGCTCATTGTTCTCCTTCAGTGCTACTTTGTCCTTTACTCAGTGCTGCTGTTGTGTTTCAGTACGAGGAGATCCAGTTCCCCACTCCCTCTGCTGCTCCGCTTCAAGAGTGTGTTTATTACAAAATTCAGCTTCCTCGCTCCACACTACCTCAAAGCTGATGGACACACCTGTACAGGTGGATGATACCTGCTGGACAGAGGTCAGTCTGATAACTGAAGACTTGCTGCTCCTCCGCTCGTAGGAGGATTTATTTTTTCCTCTCTGGTTTGAGTTGTTGGACCAAAAGTTCTGAATCAAAATTTTCCACAAACTTGATGAAAGTGCTGCAAGATTAATTTTAGTCAGAGACAATCTGCTCTGCTTCTGAGCTGAGATGGACCCAAGAATGTGACAACCTTTAGCCAAACCTGCTTTAAGGTGCTTCAGGATTTAACACCATAACTCAATGCTGCTGTGAAAACCTGTAAATATGAAACTCCAACATTTAATATTTATTTGTTCTCTTATAGTTTGTATCTGTTTATCAGTTTTTGTTGTTTTGTTTCAGCTGTTTTGTTGTTTATGCTGCTTTGAAAACACAGATTTTAAACACAGTCTCTTTCCCTAAAAGGTCAGCATGATGATTAAGTATGACAACAGAAAGCTGCATTTTACAATTAAATGTCAAACAGAACTGAAACCAGGACAAAGACAAAATATCACATGTTGACTGTGAGAAATGCGATTTTTAAAAAAAAAACATATTTTTTTTAATTTGTTGCAGCATCAAATTTAAAAATAATGTTGTGAGAAGCTGTCAAAATTACTGAGCCATCCATTTTCCTCTGCTTATCCATTTTAAGTATGCAGGAGTCTATACCAGCTGTCATAGGGCTAAAGGAGGGGTACACGCTGGACAGATCACCAGTCTGTCACAATAACATGTAACAAAATTAAATGTGTTTTTTTAAAAGCATCCCTGGTAAACACTGAAGTTCTCCAGAAAGACTTTGTTCACAAATAACTAATTCATCCACATTAATAATCTCAGTTTGAACATTTGGGCTGTTGATTTAAAATCTAAGATTATATGGTCTTTGCAAATTATTGCATAATAGGTTTGTTTTAGTATAAGAATATGTAAAAGACCTTTCTACATACCTGTGGCATTATTCTTTTGTTCTGTGAAAATACACTGCGATCATTTTCAGTTTGATTACAGCATTTATTTTTGGTTTAGGCATTGGTGTAGTTATTTAACACAAATAGAACTTGAGTTCACACCAGTGATTTGTTTGTTTGAAAGAGAAAATGTGGTTTGAAGTATTTCTTTGTAATGTTTAATATGAACCTATTAAACATTTGAGAACAACAAGGGACAGAAACAAATCTGGATGATATTATTTAAAAAAAGAGTTTCACAATGTTCCTCTTTCCTCAAGGCCATGTGAGTGTTTGTTGGTCAGATTTCGCAGGAAACTATTCAGCGCTTTCCTCACACGTTCTGAAAACAACAGCAAGTGACAACCTGTAAAAACAATTTCAGTTGTTGCTTCTCAGTAAAATGCCAGCTTCCTGTTTCCATGTATTCTGACTATGTTGGGCCCCATCCTGCTCCAACCAGTACAAACAGGTCACGTGTCATGTCTGGTAGGCAGGATTTGGACCCAAATGTAGGACCCAGGAGACAGGAAATACATTTAAAAGGCAGCTTTAATGCTAAATTCCAATGAAAATGTTGCCCAGGAATTCAAAAACTATACAGAAATGAGACACACACAAATGTAATGAGGAAAAACACAAAAAAGCTGAATAAAGCTGAAGGAATAAATAAACAAGATGATGAGGGCAAACAGGAGATACCTGGGAGGGTAGTTTTACTAACTGAGAAAATAAGAGAAGGGGTGTGAAACTAAATACAAAGACAAGAGACAAAACACCAAACAAAATAAAGCAGGAAGTAACTGAACTTGTAAACAGAAACACAGGCAGGCAGGAAGCCGACAAAATCAGGAAAAACATAATTGCAAATTATAGAGCCAGGAATGAGAATAAGAGAAATAACTCTGAAGTACAAATGAGCTAAAATACCAAACTCAAAATGGCAAAACAAAGAAGAAACTACACAGAAACATAAAATGGGTGGGAAATAAAAGAAAGTGAAGGTACTACAATAACTGAATCTGAATGACCAAAAGTCCCAAAGAGGTTAGCAAAACGAGCAGGGATGAGAGAAGATGGGGCAAAAACAGGTCCAGATGGCAGATCAAGAATGATGATATTTGTTAATCTGAATTGAGAAATCATTGGATTTATGTGACTTACACCAGTGATAAAAAGTCTTTATCATGTCCTAAAATTAATCCTTTACAAACTGAGATGAACAAGAACACACACTCAAACAAAGCCCAAATTCAGAAACAGCGTGTAGAAAAACTGAGTTTAATGATCTCTCACATTCAATTCTGGGTCACTCTTCTTTACAAAGTTCCTTTGATTGGGACTTGGAGGCATTCCGGAGGCAGCTGACAGGTATCGACAGGCCAAGCGGAATGCGGCTCGGGCAGTGGCTGAAGCAAAAACTCGGGTGTGGGAGGAGTTCGGAGAGGCCATGGAAAAAGACTTTCGGACTGCCTCGAAGAGATTCTGGCAAACCGTCAGACGTCTCAGGAGGGGAAAG
>NW_005187740.1:343682-349861 GCF_000239375.1 Pundamilia nyererei | reverse complement strand
ATCCTACCATGTGGATTCATGGATTTTTTTTTCACATTCTGTCTCTCACAGTTGAAGTGTACCTCTGGTGCAAATTACTGACCTCTGTCATCAGTTTAGGTGGGGGAACTTGCACAATCGGTGCCTGACTAAATACTTTTTTGCCCCACTGTATGTCCAAAGAGCATTAATTTAGATGTTTTGTAGCTTGTTTTAATGCATCTTCACTTTAACCCTTGTTGGCATGTTCTTTTTAGAGTGGCTTCTTCATTACTTTCATAAATAAGGCCTCATGTCTAGTGGAGTGTTTAAAGTTACCAGTGCCACATCAGTTTGTGGGGTTGAATTTTTGCAGCATTCAGAGCTCTAGTTCCTGTTTCTGCAGCAAACTTCAGCCACAAGTTTATCATCATTGTATATGTACTTTAAACCACGCAGAATAACGACAATGATCATGCATTTGTATCAGTTGGTTTAGAAAGAAAACAAAAAGCAAACGCAAAACACACATTTATTTATCTACATTACCAAAACATACCAAATATTTTCTCCTAGCATAATCCTACAGGATCACATTCACATGTTGTTCATAGAGTTTACTTTGAGCCTTATTCACGTTTGTCTTTGAAGAATAAAGCGCATTAAGCACAGCCTGCATTTGTGCTGAGTCTTTTTTTTTTTAGTTATGATGGTAGTTCAGAAATTTCCCCTTAAGAACTTATTGAGTTCAGAATAGAAACCTTTTGAACAATTAGCCAATCTCAAAATGTTTAGGAACTGAGAGGCAAGTCAGTCAAAAGAGGAACATCAGTAGATACACAAAGGGACCCGCAAGTAACATAAAGAACATAAAGACGAAGAGAAAGTGGTGTAAAAACACCACATGATTCTTATCATTTCTTTGTGTGGGAGAATAATGAGGAAGAGCTCAAGGAACCAGTGATGTCACACACACACAACACAATGGCAGAGCAGCAATAGAAAGCTCAAAAGCTTTTACAAAGAAAGAGAAAAAGCCGGCAACAAATTTCACCTAGAGAATATTTAGTTTGAAACTATGCTAATTATCAGCTCTTAAATCTGCTTTACTTGGGACAGAAACATGCTTCAGTGCAAAACAACAATGTAATGACAGCCAATCAAAACATATCAGAGCTGTGGGTTACCAGCTAGGTGATGCTAGGTGAGGACAAGACAAGAAAATCAACTCACACACACACACACACACACACACACACACACACACACACACACACACACACACACACACAGAGAGAGAGAGAGAGAGAGAGAGACCTGTCATCTGCTCTGATTAAACAATTTAATGCAATAAATGCACACTAACAGGCTTCCATATACCAGGCAAAAACAAAAAGACAAAGCAAAATATATAGAAACACCTGTTTACTACCAAGTGAAATGATTAAATGTACGGTACAAAATAAAAACATACCAGCAATCGATTGATGGCTTCAGAGGAAATAATGCGCAGGTGATCTCTACAAAAACACGAGTAGCACCAATCAACAAAAATGTGGCCAATTCAAACTGAGGCAGCAGCAACATGCACGCGACTCCTACCTGTAACAGCTATAGAAGTAAGATAACCAAAGGCACAGATATATACAGCAACAAGCGAGCCAGTGAGGGATGCTCGGATTGCAGCTACTACACAGCAAAATCTCCACTGTTAAATTAACACTAGAGAGTGTCTATATGGGTCCACACCTCTGAATGTTAAATACAACACTGTTGAGTGTTAAATTAACACTTTTGACAGTGTTATATGTTTAAAAGCAACCTAGTCAGTTTTGAAGATTAACAATGGCTAACATCGAGCAGTGCTGATTTTCTAACACTGGAATATTTCTAACATTTTGAGTTATTTTCCAGTGTTAGAAAATCAGCACACACTGTAGACACTTCTGCATTTCATAAGAGGGAAGCTTGTTTGCTAAACTGTTCTAAGGGTCAGCAGTTATATTTCTATGCATTTACATATTTACTGTGAATTTTATCCCACCTCAAGCACTGTATGACTGAACATTACCAGCTAAGCAGAGCTCATTGGAATTGTCATTAATTTTAGACTCAGATATCTGACGCCATCCTAAAAAAAACAGCATTGCTTAAGACTTCTAAAGAAACTTTCAACAAGACAGCTAAAGTGGAACAGTCTTTTTGGAAAGACATGTATCTGTTACACTTTTGTTTTTGTGTAGGGTTGGGGATTTTTTTATGAAACATACTTCAGAATAGACAATATATGGAAGCAAACAAACAGCATTTTCAACTTTTTAAAAAAAAATTAGAGACGGTTACTATGGTGACATTTGGCATATGTGCCCTGATTCACCCACTCAAGACTCGTCATTAGTTAATAATAACTTTTTAGATTTGTTACTAAGTTATTGTTGTAGTGTTGTGTACAAATTTGAAAGAAACATTACTGTAAATACACAAAAATGTTGATTTGGGAACCTTTCACTTTGCTGGGTCACTGATTTCCCTTTTTACTGACCCTTATTTGAGTTCCTTAAAGTCTCCTAACCCGTCCTTATTTCTGGTGTAAAGTTGTCACAAAAATTATTTTAAACCCAACTTAGTGTAGTAATGTGTGTGTGTGTGTGTGTGTGTGTGTGTGTGTGTGTGTGTGTGTGTGTGTGTGTGTGTGTGTGTGTGTGTCTGCACTGTGCAGTAATAGAAGATTATATTTGGCAATAACGAATTCGATACACTAGAAGCAGCATTTGCAGATATTTAGTTAGTGCTAGAAGTCAGTGGGGATCTGCATGAGTGAAGGTCATTTTATTATTTCTAAGGCATGAACAGGCTTCAGCAGCTTTGCAGAAGTCTTTGTCACCGCAGGGACGTTCACATAAAAAAAATGTCTGACAGAGAACCGAGTGTGACTTGACAAGAAAAAAACTCTGAAACCACATCCTCTTTCCCTCTCAGCCCTTAAGGAGGCTACAGGAGAGATGATATGCGAAGATGTCTGTTTTAAACTCGTCAAAGTTGGCACTAACCTCTATTGTTAAGGTGTATTCAGTCATTCTTGACTTAATGCAAGTTTGTCTTGAGTGTAAATCATTCAAAGTGGCCTAAAATTCAATGCTAAAGAGCAATATTCTGTTTGTGTTTGGATGCGTGAGTCGGCGGGTTTTTGATGTTGTCATAGTCATGAGGCAAGAGAACTCATGTTTCCTTTTAAACCCAAAAGTCAGAGACGTCAACTTGAAACTGATTCCTGGCGAATCGTCATCAGGAGCGTTTATTTTGTTGCAACAGCTGTGGCACAGTCACATGGACAGACTGTCACTTGACTCACTTGTTGTCTAACTAAATGCAGACCTACTGTATGTTTGTTCCCCAGTGAATCCTTTTCATACCCTCTAACCTTTAACACCCTCCTTAACTGAGACTAAAATGAAACATCTGATTCTTGTGTTGTGACATTGTGTCTATAAAAACTTTATTTTAACTAAAACCAAGACTTGAACTGGTCATTGGATCAGGTGGGAACATGTGACACATTACCATACAATGTTACTGTACAATTAATCAGAATTTGTGCAGAGAACAAACTTTAGCTTTTGTTTTATGCCATATTTGTCTCCGGCTTTGACTCAGTCTAAACATGTATAAATCAGATAATACGTAGAGCCAAACTATAAAAATGGACAATTATTCATAAAACTTGCACTTTTCTATTAATTCTCTTCCATGTTTACAATTTTTTTTCTCACGAACTTGGAAAACATCACAACTGAAAATATCACAAAGGTTT
This sequence comes from Pundamilia nyererei, assembly GCF_000239375.1. Taxonomy (NCBI): domain Eukaryota; kingdom Metazoa; phylum Chordata; class Actinopteri; order Cichliformes; family Cichlidae; genus Pundamilia; species Pundamilia nyererei. The sequence continues at coordinate 346,092 of NW_005187740.1, read as the reverse complement.
GAATCACTTCCTCATAAACAGCTGCTGGTTTTCCTGGTGGGGTTGTGGGTCTCTAATAAAAGCCTGACCAAAAACCAAGACGTTAACTCATCTTGTTAAAGCATATATAAATTTAGATCAAAATACCTCATGTGATTGTGAGACACATTACCACACAGTTAACACCTAATTTAAAGTGCTCTTTGCTCTTCTTCAAAGATGAGGTGCAAAACATCCAGAGGAGGAGCAGTGTGTCTTCTGAATACTTGTATTTATGCATCTATGTTTTCACCACAGTTGTCAAACCTGTGCAGAGAACAAACATCAACTTCTGTATCACATGGAGCATCATTATGATAATGACTATGACTCAGCGACCAGTCAGCAACTGTCAAAGTCTGCAGTTTCCAAACCTGAAGGTAGCAACCAAGAAACCTTTATTTCAATCCCCAGGATCAGATCACCAACCCCACTTTTTACTATCAGGTACTTTGGCTTTGAGAAATCTTGAGCACCACCAGCCCAGCTCACCTAGTTCTACGTAAAGCAAGGAGATCCAGCAAACAGGTCCAAGCGGTCAGAAGACAACTTCTAAACATATCAGCAGAGCTGGGAGCAGTGGACAGAAAACATTCAGAGATGTGAGCTTCCAAGAAGAAGGAAAAAACTGGTCTGTAATAACCACATGGCAGAGGCGATCACATTTCTATGCTTTTCAGCATTCTTTTATTACTCTCAGTTGCTGTCAATTACACACAACCAGCTGCAGTTTTCCAGCTCGCACCTGCACAACAACAACAATTACGGCAGGACCTAGTTCAGCCTTTAAAGCAGGTGCAGCATGATCGTTGATGCTGCTCAGGTGAGACCACCTCGCCACAGCCGCGCCACCGTCTTTGCCCCGCAACAAAGTCATTATCTTATTTTTAATTTCATCACTTTTTTCTTGTTACAAGAAACTCAGCAGATTCTTCATCATGATGCTAGCAGCATCATTTTTAAAAGTGTGAATACAAACAGGTCACAATTTTCTTGTTGCTGTTTTGTGTTTTTTTCTTTACTATATTTTTTCCACATATCTCTCCTTCCACTGAGTCAAAGCATCATCAGCAGAACAGCTCCACACCAGATCATCAGCTCGACATCATATACTGCTCAGCCTTCCTCATTACTGGTCTCATCCTTCTTATTAGTGATGTGTTGGTTGCGAACGAAACGGCTCTTAGAGCCAACTCTTTGAAGTGAACGATGTGATCCAGCTCCTTATTGGGAGGCAATGTTTTTTTTTTCTTTCTCTCACCCTCTCTCTCGCACTTTTTCTTCTGCTTCACTCCACACGCGAGCCTTGTGCTTTGCGCTGGGAAGAGGGGGGGCTCTGTGCCTAGCTCCAGGATGCTAGGCGCAGTGTTGAGCTTTTGTTACCCAATGGCTACACAAGCCAGGAAGTACCAACGACCAGATTTGGTGTGTGGTAGTAACAGGTAAATTAACTTTTTTTTTTAAAAATTATTTGAATATATATGTGTGCTTGTGTATAAACACACAAACAATACACATATGCTTTCAATTGTGTAATTTAAGTGATCTAGGTAGCTCTGTTCAGTTAACGCTAGAAATATGTTTTGGAGTTTGTATGTGTTTTGTCTCTAGGGGCCACCACATATATTTATATATAAACATATATAAATAAAACCACTTTTTTACATTAGTAATTCCTTTTGTGCATAATTTTATATTATTGTTAATAATAAATTAATTAAAGCAACAAAACAACCTGAAGAGCCGGTTCTCTAAAAAGAGCTGGAAATCCCATCACTAATGATCAGATATCAGGTGATCAGTAGACTTATTTTCTCACAAACTCCGGTCCATTCAGATATCGTTTTATAGCTACAAGTCTCCCCCTGCTGGATATTGGAAAGAATGCAGGTTTAAGGTTTCATTAAAGTTTTTCTGAATCACTAAAACATTAAACTCCCTTCCCTAAACCAAATCCTCAGTGGCCTAAACTTGTGTTTAAGATTTTGAGAAAAAGAGTGGATGAGTTTTGTAAATTGTACGGTGGGCCTGAGACGCCAAACGGACTGCAACTTAAGAAAACACCAGCAATAAGAAAAACGCTGCAAAAGCACAGAAAACACAACTGACTGCTGTCAGTCTTATATTACAAGTTTTTCTGAATGCTTAAACCCTAACTGTGATTCCTGTAGCACAATCTTTAAAACTATTCAGACTTATAGCAAAACCACTCACTGAGTTGGCAAAACTAAAAGCACAAAAACTGCTTTGCACTCAGTTTGCAATTTTGTAACACACACTTTGCACGGCTGTAGGCACAATTCACTGCACAACACTCAATTACCAAATTTCCAACACACTCCTAGCAAAAGTATACACATGTATGGCTATCATTAACACTAATTTGCCAACT